>NW_015505191.1:2218097-2220006 GCF_001515645.1 Sinocyclocheilus grahami
ACATGTACATATATATAAATACATTCAATATATATATATATATTATTTAATTTCCATTTTGTATGTTGAAGTACTGAAATAACTCAAAATAAATAAAAGTCAAACTTAATTAAAAGCCTATATAGACATAATAAAAAAACTAATAAAATGACAACATTACTACAACTGTAACTAAAACTAAAATAGATAACTAATACAAATCAAAGTACATTAGTTCATCAGTAATCCTAAAAAAATAACACTGAGGCAAACACACATGCTAAAATAACATCAACTTACTGACACATAGTAAGAAATAGATTATAAAAAACTGAAACAGAAGTGGATAATATTAATAATATTATAATTTGTTTGTTTGTTGTTGTTGCCGTTTTCTTTTGGGTCTTACTGCACAATTGAACAATTTCGCCTGTGTAATTTTACTCCAGTTACAATTGTGACAAATAGTCATAATAAAATATAGGTGAAATACAGCTATTTACATTGCTTAAAGGGACAAACTGGCAGAATTCACTCTAATCGCGTGGGGAATAAGATGCAAAGAAAGTAAACGATGACTTTGGTTGTGAAAAATTTACAGCGATGCGAATACTGACTGTTTTAGGCCCTATATATTCATACATTTGAGCTATATTCCTAAGTATTGACAGAATTTATTGTGAACTGTCCCTTTAACTGTAAAATCCTTTCATACACTCCCACTCAGCAGGCGGCAGTAGTACTCCAGCTTCTGCTATCATACCTTTCATATGAAATATGCGGCTCTGCATCGGTACAGTGAAACAGCTCATGTGCTGGTGTGTGGCGGTATAACACTGAACGCAGCCCACTTCGGCTAAGCAACTCGTCCATCTTTGGATGTGCTTCAATGTGGAGTCCCTGACGCCGACTGTAAGCAGAGACTGAAATCTCCCATCGGTGCACAGGAACTGTTACAGCACACGGGACGCTGGAGAGGGACTCTGGCCCCGATGGCCAAGAACACGCTGTCTTCGCGCTTCAGAAAGGTGGACATTGATGAATTCGACGAGAATAAATTCGTGGACGATCACGACGAGCCTGCCGACCAGCAAGGACCTGATGCGGTGGAAGTCGACAACCTTATCAGGCAATATCCTTTAATGTGAGCGCAACGTTATTAGGGATTGTGACATGAGAGCGCGCGCCTCTGTACAGTCGATGAAGAGTTGTTGCCAATGATGTGATCATTCTGCTGTGTAAAGGGTTGGGATTTGGCCCTGGCAGGATGTGAAATAAAATATCTGAGGCCAGTCACCTCAGGGCTTTCTACCCCAATTGTGCCCAGAGACCTCTGATTTGCATTGGGCTTCCTCTTCTTCTCTGCTCTACCATGGTACCTGGTTTAGTAAGTTCCTGCAGATGGTATGTGTTGGAGCAGCTGTAGCCACTAGCCAGTGAGACCAAATCTTTTTTGCAGAGTTCACTCTCACATAGGAGATTCGCTGTTCCGGTGTTTCTCGCCTGGTCTCAAACCTGTAATAAGCACTCTTTAACCTCCTTAATAGGCAGTAGAGTATCCTTTATCCTTTAATGTGAGACTCTCTGGCTAGGTGTGCAGCTTTTGAGTGTGATGAGGGGTAGGCATCGCATCAGCATTTGACTTGTTTAGCAGCACTTCTGTGCAGTGGTGCAGAATGCAAAGAGCTTGATCTTGCTGAACCGCAATGTGTTATTAAAGAACACTGAGCTGCACTTTGAAAAACAAGAGGTCCCACAGGAGCCTTACTTGGTCCCTGTAGAGTTTGTCGATGTTTTGAATGAATCCCTGGCTTTACATGCTTTTACCACATTCGTGATATAGGGGAAATTGTAACGTTTTAATAATAATATTAATGAATTTATATGTACAATTTTACACACACACACACACACACACACATATATATAT
>NW_015505191.1:2220384-2228708 GCF_001515645.1 Sinocyclocheilus grahami
TTTCACTAAATTTTGGGGTGGGTTTTTGAAAGAAGTTACTTGATTTATTTGATCAAAATACAGTAACAAAAATCAATATTGTAAAATATTAAAATTAAAACATGTTTTCTATTTTAATATATTTTATATATTTAAAATATTTCTGTGATGAAAAAGGAAGATTTTCAGTGATCCTTCAGAAATTATTTTCAATAGGCCTATTTTGATTTCACGCTGAAAAAAAAATTCTTATTATTATCAGTGTTGAAAACAGTTGCTTAATACTAGCTATGCTGCTTAATATTTTTGTGGATATATTTTTGTCAGGATTCCTTAATGAATAGAAAGTTCAAAAGAACATTTATTTGAAATAGAAACTTTTTGTTTATTTATAAAACATAAATGTCTTTACTGTCACTTTTGATAAACCTAATGCATCCTTACTCAATAAAGATAATCATTTCTTTAAAAAAAAATCTTAATGTGTACATACGTATATGAATGAACGTATATGTATATTTCATTGAACCTTTTTCAATTCTCATTTACACTCCTTTGAGATTGGTTAATTTGAGAAGTGTCTGTCATCTTGTGATAATGTAAATGTAAGGGATTCTCTGACAGCTTCGTTCAAAACATGTGGACGTTCAACTTGTACAATCTTTCATTCTTCATACTGCAGCTCAAATCCAGAAGTTCTATATTACAGTGGAAAAATTAATTGTTGAATATGTTATCCCAAACTTAAGTGGAATGTCCTCAGCACAGCATGAGAAAAAGACATCTAGGGACAAGAAGTTAGAATTTTTCTGGAACACTAGGACGCTGAACACGAGTGTCTTGAGACTCAAGAGTTTTCTCTGTTTTGCTTCTATGTTGAGGTCTTCTATTTTTAATATTGAGGTCACAGCGCCTAAAATTTGAATACTTGGATTAAAAGTTGATATTAATGTCTCATCTAATTCAGAGGCTGAAATTGATCTAGTTGGGATAGCCACATCGATCTCCATATTAATGCAGTGTTATTCAGTGCATGTGACAGTTGTTGGAGAATGCAGTGGCAGGCAGCTGCAGCGCACCAAACAATCAATCATCCACATTCCTGAGAGTTTAGTCCCGTCTGAAAGATTCATTTGTTTTGAGAAATTCCTTCTTGGGCTTGAGTGTGTGTATATGTTTGAGACAACTTCATCCGAAAAACGTAATTCCTCCTAGTGTCAGTTTATGCAAAATTTAAAGCTTCCATTTCTGTACTGTAGGTATGGTAAGAGCTTGCCTTGAGCTATTGATGTCTTCCTTAACTAGCTTTAATGCACAGGGGACATGATGGCAGCCCTTCATATTGCTCTTAGGAACCCTCCAATCAACAGCAGGAACCCAGCAATAAAGGTACAGACCATTTGACCAAGAATTACATTTCAGAATAAAGCATATGGGGCGCAGACTGGACGATTGCATCTTTCCTGTCTTTCATTCTCTCAGGAAAGAGCTCAGGCTGTTGTATTGAGGGTTCTGACATCATTTAAGAGCAGCGATATAGAGCCCGCTGTTAAATCTCTCAACAAGAATGGAGTTGATCTTCTCATGAGGTACATCTACAAAGGCTTTGAGAGGCCCACAGAAAATAGCAGTGCCATATTGCTGCAGTGGCATGAAAAGGTAAACCCAAGCTATCAAGTGTGAGGGAAAAAAAACATTATTTTGTTTTACACCAACCATACTGTTTTGGAGGGCTTTAAATAACATAAAAACATTTTTCTTTCTGTCTTTTATAACAGGCATTTGCTGTTGGAGGACTAGGCTCTATTGTTCGCGTTATGACAGCCAGGAAGACTGTATGACTACCTGACCGAACCTGGAGACAGTGACGCTGTCACACCGAGGACACGAGGCAGGTTTGCCTTTCGCTTAAAGGAAAGAAGAAAAGACCATTTTGAATGCTTCTGTCTTGGAGGGAAAAAAAAACTATGAACTGTAAACTGTAGAGAAACACCGAAGCACTTGTTTCAAACTGAAAAAAATTTGCTTGTGTAAAAGTGAAGTAATGTTCATATGCCAATATAGCATAAATTGTTGTATGATATACTGGCATCAAAAAGATTTCAATCCGACATGGTTTTGAGTGAGAAGAAATGTACTGTGGAAGACAAAACAAACCCGGTGTATGTGCTATGAGTACTATGGTAAATACAGCATATTTAAGATCAGGTGAATGAGAGCAGCAAAAGTGAGCTCGTACATATGAGGTTGTTATTGGATTTGAAGTGTTTTCTGTGCTAAAAAAAAAAAAAAAGTTAGATTTAACTTTTTTATTTTATTTCACATCTTTGGTCCCATACTCTTTTGTTTTGTTTTTGTGCATAGATTTAATAATGGAACCAGTGATGGGGTACAGAATGAACACCAAAGGGGTAGAGACTGGGGATCATTGTAAAGTGCCTGCTACATTAAAGTAAATGGATCTCCTTTATGTCGTCATCTGTGTTTGATTTACTTTTGCTGTAATCTCACTGTTGGGCCCAGGAGCTGCATATATAAATGTCTAATGTTTTCCACATAGTCTATATATTTATATGGACTGAATATAATATTTACGTTTTTATTCCTGGGAATTTGAAAATGTGAGGAGTTTTGCAATGCCGTCTTAATTAGGCATGCACTGATACTAAAAAGTCTGGCTGACGATTATTTGTATGTTATGGCTGATAAATGGTCTATACTATGGAAGGCTGTTTTCGCAACTGAACTTAAACAAAAAAAAGGTAATTGTGACTTTTTATCTCACAATTGTGAGTTTACAGCTCGCAATTGTGAATTATTTTTCTTATTGTGAGATATAAACTCCGTTGCGAGTTATAAAGTCAGAATTGCGGAATATAGACTTACAATTGTGAGAAATAGTCAGAACTGTGACTGACTTGTAACTCAATTCTGACTTCATTTCTCAGAATTGCGAGTTTATATCTTACAATTCTGAGAAAAAACTGCAAGATGTAAACTCGCAATTGTGAGAAAAAAGTCAGAACTGTGAGAAGTCGCAATTACATTTTTAATTATTTTATTCAGCGGCGGAAATGGGCTTCCATACTATACAGTATTAATCTAAATAAAATACTAAAAACTAAAAAATAATTTAAATGCTATAAGCATTGCAACACTATAATGAATATTGGATTTAAAAATGAATTCTGAAATTTTATAAGGATTTTTAAAAATAAATGTATGACTTTTTTTTGTCATGACAAATTTATGAAAAAAATAAATGACTGATGCTCATTTTAAGTAAATGAGCGTCAGATGATGGCAACGATGTTCTAATGAACATAACAAATGTGCAATACTGAATGATATTAATAGATGGAAATATATTTTAAATATCTAAAATATCATGCACCCCCAATCTTAATCATTTCTGTATCAGTTATAGTGCTATTACTACATAAAACGGATGAAGGAACACCACAAATTAAACAAAACATTCATAAACTTTTTAATGTTCTTAAATAGCATTCTTAAAAACAAAAAGCTTGCATGTTTGGTATCATCACATTTTTTCTGTATTCTTTTTTTTCTGCATTTAACAACAAACATCAAATATAATTTGGCAACAGATAAGACAAAACAGTTTAGTGATTAAAAACACATGACAATTGGACAATGCAAGTATGCTCAACTAGCAACTCTAGAACCCCTTAACTTATAAAGAAAGAGTATTCTGACCATTACATCATTTTTGAAAATGTTCCCTCCCACAACAGTAGGAACTGGTAGAAATCACCCGTACTACACCTTAGATCTGGCCCCGTGTTTACAATAGAAAACAAATGCAGTTGATTTTCTTTCTGTTCCTTCCAATCATGACCCCTAATGCATATACAGGTTGCATTCAAATGGAGCAGGGGGCATCAACATTTAACAGATTAGCTAATTAACATGCAATTGGGCAATTGTTAAGAAACACTTTGTTAAAATGATTTTTAAAAGGGTATTGCATTTTCTCCTAAATTTTAGGTTGGTAGGTTTCTGTTGTGGTACATTTCACGTTTTCAAGTGCTTAAAGTCTGTATTCACCCCTGTGCTCTCAGCTAAATGATGTGGTGTGAATACAGCACTATACTGGGACAGTCCCAGCAAGAACATGCCGGGTTAATTTACAGGTTCCTGGAAAGTTATACACATATACTAATACAAATTAAATAAGGCAAAAACATTTGACAGTCCACCAGTCAAGGTCAGACAACTAGACAGAGAGGAAACAGTGACATCCACCATCTGTTTCCCTCTTCATCTCCATCCAGCCCTTCTCCATTTGGCAAACTAAAACAACAAAATAAAAAAAACTAGGCCGTAAAACAAATTTGTGCCTGCAAGAGCACAGACAACTCTGTTTAAGAGCTCAATTTGGGCAGTGGATATTCCATGGGAAGGTTAATTGTGTTTGGCAGTGATTTGTTCGTTAGCAAACTTCTCTCTTTTCATACAAGAGGATTATTCAAAAAAAAAAAAAAAAAAAAGATGCGAGTGGAAGCAGCTACGGGCAAAAATATCAAATAGAGACAGAGAGATGACAGGGTACTAGAATCGTATGGGACATTGTTCTCTACACATGCAAGAATCTTTTGGTCCCATTCGAATGGCCATGATCAACCCTGCAGTTCGGGGGGGAAAGTCGTAAACGTTGAAAAATCAGTCACCATGTGTGGCGTTTTCTTAGATCACAGACGGAGAAAATGATAAGCTATTTGCCAAGCGTGACATAACGGAATGATCAGACATGCCTCTTGCCTACAGCACAATAAATAACTCTTTGACAAACTTCTCTTTTTTAAAAAAAAAAGAATATAAAAAAAAAAAAAAAAAAAAAAGATGCGAGTGGAAGCAGCTACGTGCAAAAATATAAAATAGAGACAGAGAGATGACAGGGTACTAGAATCGTATGGGACATTGTTCTCTACACATGCAAGAATCTTTTGGTCCCATTCGAATGGCCATGATCAACCCTGCAGTTCGGGGGGGAAAGTCGTAAACGTTGAAAAATCAGTCACCATGTGTGGCGTTTTCTTAGATCACAGACGGAGAAAATGATAAGCTATTTGCCAAGCGTGACATAACGGAATGATCAGACATGCCTCTTGCCTACAGCACAATAAATAACATCGGAATCAAACTTAAATAGTGCAAGTAAAGTGCAAGGCTATTATTGTAACCGTTTTCATCGTAATTATCATCATGACGTAGTGAAACACTGAACACTTCTTATTAGACCGATGCAGTGCACTTGTCCTTGAGACAGATGGGGTTGTGAAAGAGGGACGCTCTTATGCCATGATCCTTGGAATGTCAGCTGACTGCACTCATGTGAAGCAGTGGGAGGGTGCGCAGTTGAGACAGTGGCATGGTCCATTCACAGATTAGACAAAAGAACACTGCTCCTGTCACATGCAGAGGGTCATCTTTTCACAGATCTGCCATGACGAACAACCCAGACAGACACACTTCTCTGCATCACATTGACTTCTTATAGAATTATACATATATTTATATATAGATATATACACAAATTTGTACTTATATACAGGAGTACGCCTGTACATCTCTGTGACATTATAAAAGAGAACTTTGTTGGCTATTGGTGTCCACTGCACACATGGAATAAGACATTAGGTTATTACATCAGCTATGCAAGTATGGGCTTACCACACTACCGAAGCATGCTAAAAAGAATCAACGCTCAATAAAAATGGAGATTCTGGTGTCCATGTAGCGTTAATTAATTAGCTGATGACCGAATAACCAAAAAGAGGCACAGTGTAAAGGGCGTCCTTCGAAAGACCAGGCAAAAGTCTGGAATTTGTGTCAAGATAGAAAAACAAACACGTTTTAACGCATGAAACCAAACAAAAATGCCAAGATGGAGCAAAGAAATGCAAACATGCAACACGCTCCCTATGGAAAAATGTTGTGTAAACGTTGCAGAGGCAAAGTGTTGAGAAGGAAAACAAACTTCCTTCTCCAAAATGTGTTTTGCCAAAGCCGTAGGCTCATCTTTTTGGAAGAATCTCCCTGGAATTACACCGATTCACATAAAAAATGTTTCCAAGTCTCCTTTCTTCTTGTGCTCTCTTATCACCTTCAGAAACGCAATAGCTGCCCTCAACAGGTCTGAACGCCCATGTGCCTGCGCTCATACACTCATACGATACATGCATGTAGTACATTTTCCTGTATGTTGGGAGCAACTCTTTCGCGTCTGGGTGTGTGTAGCTCCTTAAAATCTAAAAATACATGTGAACTCGACAAATTTTAAATATCTGCCCACAAAGATGGGATATTTTGTCTTGAATAGTTATTAAACTACCGTATCTAGATCTAATGAGATTAGGCTAAACAACTAGCTTGTTCAGAAGAACCTACCTACAACTTGTGTTTGTGTGTGTATGGGCATGAGCGTGTGTGTGCGTGTATCTGCAGGTTGGCATGGTGCCACCATTTGGTCAATAGTTATCCAACATGCCATCAGAGAAGAGGTTTTGCACGTCCAACATGGCCGCCAGCTCCAGCACATGTTTCTGTAGAAGGCTGCTCTCCACTATCTCCTGTTTGGGCAGCGGGGGGTACGATTCTGGAAAACTCCCCGCTTCCTGTAACAAGCATACAGAAATATTCTTATCCAGCTGCTCTGTGACAATATCTTGTAAATGTGCTTGCAGCTGTCAGTCAGTGCTCCTCAAACTGTGAAGTATGTAGTGTCACCAGGAGGTATACAATGTGACTCTAGAAAAGTCACAATACTACAAAATAAAATGTATATTTTAATTAAATGACCATTTTTCAGTGCATTATATCTACTTCTAAGTTTAATACAGTTTAGAAATAGATACAGCTTTGTATGTCTAATACTCCACCAGCTGCCTAATTGTAGGATACAAAAATTTTTATTTTAGTATTATCTGTATACTATTACAGTATTTATTAATACCTTATAGGGATAGTTCACCCAAAAATGAAAATTCTGTCATTAAATTACTCACCCTCATATCGTTCCACACCCATAAAATCTTTGTTAATCTTTGGAACAAAAAAAAGTGTTCCGCAGTGGTTCAACCGTAATTTTACGAAGCTACGAGAATACTTTTTGTGCTCAAAGAAAACAAAACTAACGACTTTTTTTCAACAATTCGTCTCCTGATGAAAAATAATGGATTTAGAGCTCAATTTTGAGAATAGCAGCCAACAAATAAATGGAATCAGTCTGTTTCCGAGAACTTTTAAGAGCTGCATTACCTCATATTCAAAAAAATATATTTAATATTTATTCATTATTTAATAGTCATTTATTCTGGTTCATGAGATAAATATGACTATTATCACACAGATCATTACTAATCACACTAATGTGTTTATTATATGAACATAATATTTATTTATTCAGTTCAGTCTCACCCGGAAAAGCTTGTGTAATCGGAGTGTGGTGCAGCAGAACACAAATCGGATCATGAGCAGACGCAAAAATTCATCGCCATAAAATTGCAGATAGGCCTGATCTGGAAGAGAGTCAACAGGAAAATTATGAAATATCTGTCTGTGGCTTGGCCCAACATGTCATTGATATGTAAAAATGTATGTAAGCGTTAAAAAGGGCACATATTGGCATTACCTATAACTCGGGAACTCGTGATCATCTGGCCAATGTCATGGAAAACCTTCCGTAGGAGTTCCTGGGCCTTTTCCCACAATCCATAGCGCATGCTGCTCAGTCCACACACAGACAGGAAGCCCATGAGGGGGTTGTAAAGGAAAAGAGTAAACAGACTCCCACGCTGACACGGGTCTGTGAGTGAGTAAAGAAGAAAACAACAGTTTAAAAATACAATATATACTCAGTATATAAATAACGCATTTTCTACTTCAAAGAAAAAAAAAATGTTAAGCAAATATTAAAGGGGTCATATGATGCGATTTACATTTTTCCTTTCTCTTTGGAGTGTTACAAGCTCTTGGAGCATAAAGAAGATCTGTAAAGTTGCAAAGACTAAAGTCTCAAATCCAAAGAGATATTCTTTATAAAAGTTAAGAGTCAGTCACACCTACCTGAAACGGCTCGTTCTAACACGCCCCCACATACCTACGTCACTATCTGGGAAGCATTTATAATGCCGCCCAAATGTTCACGCAAAGAAAAAAGGCGTAACTTTTATTCTCACTGTAGTATTGTTGTTACCACCGCCATGTCGTGAAGGCACTGTGTGTTTCCTTGTGAAAGCGAAACTACTTTGCTTGGCCTTCCAAAAGAGGATGATATCTGCTTCGTCATGCCTGGAGCTGATCCGTGCTGGTCGCTGAGG
>NW_015505191.1:2229747-2251174 GCF_001515645.1 Sinocyclocheilus grahami
AAGTACGTTTTTTTATATTTAAAAAGTTTTTATATTTTATATATTTAAAGCGAGTTTTTTGGGCAGTGTAGAGTAGGGCTTGTTGTTTGTCATTTCTCCGATCACAAATGCAGACATGGTTTTATGTTAACGCGGCGTGATACAATGCAACGCGTAAAAAGACAGTACAAGTCATTATAATCCATAATTATGTCCCCACTGGATGCAACGAATGCCTCGTTTACAATGGGTTTTCATATTTTTGAATCATCGCTCCGGCCTGACAGGGCATCATCACAATATGGTAGGGGCGTAACATTTCTGTCACACGCTTGAGGTATTTGGCCAATCATAACGCACTGGATAGCTGGCCAATCACAGCACATCTCGCTTTTCAGACCGATAAGCTTTGTAAAAATCGCCGCGTTTCAGAAAGGCGGGGCATAGAGGAGAAACAATAATGTACAGTATATGGAAAATAATGTGTTTTTTTTTACCTTAAACTGCATAAACACATTTCATTAAACCAAATACACAAAATAATGTTCTTTTTAGCAACATCATATGACCCCTTTAAAAATGTTTCATGTCTCCTAATAACAAAAAAGCAGACCTTGCATGCTCTTCGGATACACTGTTGGAGAAAGCAGGCAAACAAGTGGTTGGCCAAACAGATTGGAGAAATTCTGTAGAAAGACAGGAAGGAGTCATCAAGCTGGAGTCACATGAAAAATTATTTTAACAGTAAATGTGCTCTACTAGTACACAATGTGAATGTGTTATAAAATGTACCCAAGGGGGCGCTCCATTACTGAAATATACCGCCAAATAAAGAAAATCCGTTGAGGAGAGAAAAAACAAACAAACAAAGGGTGATCCGTCTAGGAGTAAAAAGAAAAAACTACAACCGTGTCCCTACTACAAGGTCTATTTCTGCTAACATGTTTATCATGTTCATCATGTTTATTCTAGTCAAGAAGTCAGATAGTCTTATTTATAGAGCAACCACATGGCTGCTCTTGAATAATAAATGGCCTCATGACGTCAAGAGGCGTGTAAGAGTGTGACAAGGAAAGGGAGACGGAGAGTTGATGTCTCACCTTATAAGCTGTGCTGTTGGATGAGTCGACAATGATAAACAGAGGTTTCCTGGTGAAGGGGAAAAGGTCTCCTGGGTGGAGACTGAAAAACACACATTTGCGCATACATGTGTGTGAAAAAAAACACCTCAGTGTCTCAAACATGTTAGTAAGCACGTTTTAGTTTCTAGCAGACTAGCACAGAATGGATGTCAATGAAGGCTCACCAGTGCATCTCTTTTTGTGCCTGGTTTCTCTTCTGCACCATCTCACCATTTATCACATCTCGATTAGTATTGGTCAGGACACCTCCAAAATCATAAGGTCCTGCACATAAAGTAATGGTGATGTTAAATAATATTGATGGGACAGATCTGACTCCTTCCTGTTTGGATCACTCATCAAAATGAAGCATCATGGGAGCCTAAAACTTTCTAGGTGGATCAACTTCTGTTTGCTCATTTACAACACTACCATTCAAACATTTGTTGTCAGAAAGATTTTTAAGGACATTTCAAGAAAATGCTTTAATTAGCAAGGATGCATTAAACAAAAATGTTCTTCTGAACTTTCTATTCATCAAAGAATACTTGTGCTCAAAATCTAGTGCTGTCAAATCGATTAATCACATCCAAAATAAAGGTTTGTGTTTACATAATATATGTGCATGTACTGTGTGTGTGTGTCTATATATATATGACAAGTGACAAGTCTCGGTTAGCCTAATGCTGTACACGTAGCAAGGTGTATATACTGTATATATATATATATATATAATACAAACACACATACACACATGGATGCATATGAATGCGATTAATCGCGATTAATCGATTTGACAGCACTAGATTTTAAACATGGCAGTTTGTTAGAAACATCATACATAATATTACACAAATTTTTGAATCCCCTAATTTGATTGGCTGAGCAGCTTTTCAAGAGAGCTTGTAATTAGTAGATATTTATGTAAATATAAAGAGAACAATATTCCAGATCATCCAGTGTCAGAACAACTGTGCTAAAACACCTCAGCGTACCTTCACACTCTGAGCGTCCAGCAGGAAACACTCCAGTGGCAGAGAGATACACCAGCAGGACACTATTGGCTGGCAGTTCCTAGCAATAAAAGAATCAGTGAAAGAAAAGAAAAGAAAAGTTTCAATGACTAGAACACAAAACTGTATTCATTAAATCGGCTAATTTAATCAGAACGTTCACAATGATACAAATGGTAAAGCAGTGTCACAGCAAGCTAATTAAGTTGAGTGGCACGCTAAGTGCTACGCGGCAACTAGAGGTAGTATTCATCTTTGCAAATAGAGAAACACACACAGACCATCTACTGACAGGAAATGGTTAAAAAAAGCACATGCAAGTGCCTGTGACAATTACTTGTCATTATTTATCTAAACAAAACATGAAGAAAGATGGAAAACAGCCTAAAAATAGGGGTGTCTGAGAGTTAAAAATGCTACAAAGCAAAAGCACACAAGTATCTGAGTCATGTGTGTGTGTGGGTTTTCCTCGCACTCTTGAGGTGCTACGCTACAGCAGAGCAAATAGTAACACACTAACACCCCGTTAGCATGCCATGCTGCTACACGCACACTCACACGAGGTGTCACTCCAGACAACAGAACCCAAACTAGCACACAGGATAGACAACCAGAACGCAATAATTGTACAGAAAAACAGCAGTTTTATTTATCTTTGCCCTTGACTCTTGAATTATAATGAGATCCCGAGGCTTTAAAAGCCCTATAAAATCATTCGATAAGCTGTGTTAATGTGTTTCATATTGAAAATTGTGTTTTCCTACTGTTTGTGCAAGGAATATGGAAAGGCTCCTCCCTTTTTTAAATAGCCAAAAGGATTTAGTCTAGCTGTAAGTTTTACATTTTAGAGGAACGAACATTCTCATTCTAGTGAGCATTTGTTTGGAGATAAATCTGTGTAGTACAAGCTATCTTTGGTGTGTTTTTGCTCAAGAGAAAGACCGTAAATTTGAATTAGGTACATTGTTGTTGAAAAGTTCGGGTTGGAAAGATTTTTAAATAATTTTGAAAGAAGTCTCTAAGGCTTCTTTGATCAAAAATACACTAAAAACAGTAATATTGTAAAATATTATTACCATTTGAAATAACGGTCTTCTATTTCTATACATTTTCAAATGAAATGTATTCCTGTGATGCTTTTTAGCAGTTGTTACTCCAGTGTCACATGATCCTTCAGATATCAAATATGCTAATTTAGAGCTGAAGAAAGATTTCTTATCACCAATGTTGAAAACAATAGTGCTGCTTTTTTGTGGAAACAGATTTTTGTGACAAGTTCAAAAGAACAGCCAATAAATAAATAAACAAACAGTCTTTGCTGATCAATTTAATGCATTTATGATGAATATATGTATAAAGTTCTTTAAAACTTAAAAAAACCTTGCTGACCCCAAACTTTTGAGTCTACTGTAGTCAATGTTTGCTAAAAGTAAAATTGGTAATTTAGGAGTACATTAGCTCAAAATATATGGCACATTTGATTTAAGCTTAATCATCGTGTCTGCTCCAAGGTCTTGATGCAATATAGAGTCAAATCAGGACGGAAATGACAGGATGGATTGACAATAAATTGACAGGTGCTAAAAACTGCAATGACATCCGCCAAACCTTGAAGGAGGCAGACAGGAAAGTGTAGAGCTGGCTGAAGGTTGGTTTGTAGAGGAGATATTTATGAGGGTTCTCTCTCTTGGCCGGCTTTTCATTGGGCTCCTATAATGAGAGAGATAAATGAGTGAGAGAGGAATAGAGAGAGACACTGAGAGCAGGCAGAGTGAGAAAGAACAGTGAGAGAGCCACTGAAAAAGGTGAAGTACTGAAATAGCGAGGGAGTAGGGGTGGAAATACTCAGAAACACTCAACATAGAGAGTGACAGGGAGAGTGTAAGAGTCTTCTCTTACAAGTGTCCCTGGCTTGGAGCTTTGTGTAGCCAGGTTCACCGGTTCCCTCTCAAGCGCTTGAAGCATACGAAACATATCGATGGTCAGCTCGCTAAACTTCACCTATAAACCAGATCAAATTCATCCATTACAAAAACTGGACTACAATAAAACTCTTTTGTTATTATAACCTACATGGCAAGTTTGAAGCGTCTAATCATTTACATAAGAAAGCACCGCTTGAATTTGACATATTATGTAACTTGTTCAGCCTGCTAGGCGTTTTGCTGTACTGTACTCCCACCTGATTGTTACAGTTGCCAACGATGAGCGCATCTGCCAAGGTGAGCTGGCCAACCACCATGCCCTGTTCAAGAGGGGGCACGCCTCCCTCCTGCAACCGATTGGATATGACCACCCCAGAGTTGTCATCATTTAGGATTATAAGAGGATCTGCCTGTGTAGATAGAGAAATAGTACAAAAGAAAGAAAATATGAATATCTGTTATTAACATGTCAGAAGTCTTACAGAGCGTATTAAACATGTACTTTACGTAACTGTAAAGGTTGTGTAGAAGGACGCATTTATAACATCTGAGATACTGTGCTTTTGAGTGTGCACATTTGACTAATTTCTCCTGTAAAGTAATAAGATTAACCTGATTTACAATACATTATCATTCAGTAAGATGTTTTAAAAGAAATCAACTTTTATTCAGCAAGGACTGATCAGAAGGGTAACACTTTATTTTAAGGTCCAATTCTTGCTAATAACAAACCAGTAAGTACAATTTTTGTCTCAATAAACTCCTAATTTGCTGCTTATTAATAGTAAGTAAGCTTGTTGTTAAGTTTAAGTATTAGGTAGGATTAGGAATGTCCAATATGGTCATGCAGAATATGTGATTTTTAAGTACTAATAAACAGCCAATATGTTAATAATAGGCATGCTAATAAGCAACTAGTTAATAGTTAGAATTGGTCCCTATACTAAAGTGTTACAGTAAAGACATTTATGTCATAAGTTTTCTATTTCATGTAAATTACGTTCTTTTGAACTTTCTTTTCATCAAAGAATCCTAAAAAGCAGCACAATTGCTGTCAATATTGATCACAATTTTAAATGTTAATAATATGTAACTTACTGTTGTAGCTGTATTTTTTAACAAATAAATGCAGCCTCTGTGAGCATAAGAGACTTTTTCAAAAACATAAAAAACATGCTGACCTCAAGCTTTTGAACAGCAGTGTAATTTATGTATTGGTGTACATTACAATGAAAAAAATCTAAATTATAACTTGCTCCACCTCATGTGATTCGGCCCCTCCCCCCAACCACCTGTCATATAGAACAGGGGTTTTTTTTAAACTAAGGTCTGTATCCGCTAAAAAATGTATTTTTTTAGGACTGAATACTAAATGAATTATATGAATTTACTTTTAATCACAATTATTGTATAATGACATTCATAGTTTTTAATGGTAAAAAATAAATCTGTTTTTTATTTTATATATTATTAGGTTTCTAACAATACTTTAACATTAAGTAGAAAAAAATTATACAACTACATCCTATTTTTTCTTTTTATTTCAGTTGGCAAGTCATTACTTCATGGAAGTAATATGAGCTGTCAATGGTGTTTCACTGTGACTTTAATTGTACAACAATTTTTAGCATTTTTATGCACTGCAAGAGACTTTTAAAAAATTACAATCTCACCTCCACAAAAGCAGCAACTTCCTGCAGAACCAGGTTCCACTCTAACTGGTCCTCTGTGTTAAAGCGTTGGGTGTAGTCCTCAATCTCTTCAGACAGCTCCTGCAGAAAAAGACACCACAGATGGTCTCAGACACACCCTACTGTGTTTTTCTTCTCATAAACAGTGCATTGTTGGCAGTATAGGGATTAGTCCTTTGTAAAACCAAACATAACATTAAAAAAAACTACAAAATGTATAAGAGTAATTTTCTTAAACGGTGCCAAAATTGATGAGGCATGAATTTTGTATTAATTCCAGCTGCATAAGTGGCCAACAGACTGTCTCTACTGACTGATCTTTTGGCAATAACCTCTGTTCAACAGAATATCTATAGTGAGCCATGGTTTAAAAATGTGTAACTGGTCTGTTTGGTCTGCTGTCCATGACTTACCTTGACCAACACTTTAACCAGGTCCATCTTGTTGAGCAACAGACAAACAACGATAAAGCGAGCATAATACCTCAGCTTTTTTACAACCAGCTCTGGCCTGTGCAAAGGACACGGGGCAAAATTAATGAACTGAAGACCATATCTTACATGCATTTTGAGATCTTTACTTTTGCTCATAAGTATATTACTTCAAAAAACTTTCAAGAACATTAAATAATAATAAATAAAAAAAGTATCAACTTTGCTCATCACAGTTCATTGTACAGCAGCTTCTTTTCACCTGTCTTCTTTGTTGACTTGGTGGTAATATGATCGTTGGCGAATGGCCGAATAAAAGGAAAAGGCTTCATTAAGGTAGCTTGTTTCTGACAGCCAATATGTTAATAATAGGCATGCTAATAAGCAACTAGTTAATAGTTAGAATTGGTCCCTATACTAAAGTGTTACAGTAAAGACATTTATGTCATAAGTTTTCTATTTCATGTAAATTACGTTCTTTTGAACTTTCTTTTCATCAAAGAATCCTAAAAAGCAGCACAATTGCTGTCAATATTGATCACAATTTTAAATGTTAATAATATGTAACTTACTGTTGTAGCTGTATTTTTTAACAAATAAATGCAGCCTCTGTGAGCATAAGAGACTTTTTCAAAAACATAAAAAACATGCTGACCTCAAGCTTTTGAACAGCAGTGTAATTTATGTATTGGTGTACATTACAATGAAAAAAATCTAAATTATAACTTGCTCCACTTCATGTGATTCGGCCCCTCCCCCCAACCACCTGTCATATAGAACAGGGGTTTTTTTTAAACTAAGGTCTGTATCCGCTAAAAAATGTATTTTTTTAGGACTGAATACTAAATGAATTATATGAATTTACTTTTAATCACAATTATTGTATAATGACATTCATAGTTTTTAATGGTAAAAAATAAATCTGTTTTTTATTTTATATATTATTAGGTTTCTAACAATACTTTAACATTAAGTAGAAAAAAATTATACAACTACATCCTATTTTTTCTTTTTATTTCAGTTGGCAAGTCATTACTTCATGGAAGTAATATGAGCTGTCAATGGTGTTTCACTGTGACTTTAATTGTACAACAATTTTTAGCATTTTTATGCACTGCAAGAGACTTTTAAAAAATTACAATCTCACCTCCACAAAAGCAGCAACTTCCTGCAGAACCAGGTTCCACTCTAACTGGTCCTCTGTGTTAAAGCGTTGGGTGTAGTCCTCAATCTCTTCAGACAGCTCCTGCAGAAAAAGACACCACAGATGGTCTCAGACACACCCTACTGTGTTTTTCTTCTCATAAACAGTGCATTGTTGGCAGTATAGGGATTAGTCCTTTGTAAAACCAAACATAACATTAAAAAAAACTACAAAATGTATAAGAGTAATTTTCTTAAACGGTGCCAAAATTGATGAGGCATGAATTTTGTATTAATTCCAGCTGCATAAGTGGCCAACAGTCTCTACTGACTGATCTTTTGGCAATAACCTCTGTTCAACTGAATATCTATAGTGAGCCATGGTTTAAAAATGTGTAACTGGTCTGTTTGGTCTGCTGTCCATGACTTACCTTGACCAACACTTTAACCAGGTCCAACTTGTTGAGCAACAGACAAACAACGATAAAGCGAGCATAATACCTCAGCTTTTTTACAACCAGCTCTGGCCTGTGCAAAGGACACGGGGCAAAATTAATGAACTGAAGACCATATCTTACATGCATTTTGAGATCTTTACTTTTGCTCATAAGTATATTACTTCAAAAAACTTTCAAGAACATTAAATAATAATAAATAAAAAAAGTATCAACTTTGCTCATCACAGTTCATTGTACAGCAGCTTCTTTTCACCTGTCTTCTTTGTTGACTTGGTGGTAATATGATCGTTGGCGAATGGCCGAATAAAAGGAAAAGGCTTCATTAAGGTAGCTTGTTTCTGAAGTGCGGAGGCTAAAGAAGACAAAAAAAATTATGTGTAAAAAATATCTAAAATACAGGTTTGAAACAAGCTGAATAAAGAATTGTGTTTAAAAAAAAAAAGCTCCTTACTAGTAATGGTAGTACAGCTGGCCAATTTTTGAGGCCACTTCACCTATCTGCCACCTCTTGAGACCATACCGGTTGTCCAGGACTTGTCTAGTTTCCAATAATGCAAAACCAAATAAGAAATCATCCGTCATTAATGTTGACATCATTGGTGCAGAGGAGCTATCAGAGGGAAGTTTGATCAAGCCAGTGGCGAGGCTACATAAGGGCCAGGGTGGCACTGGCCCACTCAGATTGACAGCTGGTCCACCCAGTATATTTAAGTAAAGAATAGGGGTGTGCGATATATCGTAATTGTTGTTTTAACGTTTTGTGATTTGACATTATCGAGTATATCGCAAAAAAACGAACAAAACGCACGCATACATTACGTGATGTAGTGGGTTAAACTAGTGCGCGTATGCATTTAGAGTGCGTTCTTTCACTGCATGATTCAGTCTATTAAAGGAGCTAAAAGTGCTACTGCCAGACTCAGAGATCAGCTGAATGGATTCGAAAACTGTAAAACTCAACTGTTTAACTCTAGGGGAGTTGGAAAATGAGCCTATTTTCAAAAATAGTGGAGTGTTCCTTTAAAATGCATTTAGAATGATCACAAAATTCAATACATGGGGGCAGAAAATGTATAATTTCATATAGTTAATCAGTATCACACGAAGAGTGCCGTTTTTTTCTCCAAAAATCAGCATGATTACAAATGTGATATTGACTTTTACAACAGTTCAATAAACAAGAAGTAAATTAAGAGACTTGCGTTTTAGACAGCATATTTTCTGTTTTTGCTCTATTTCGACAACAAAAGTAATTGCAAACACAGCTACAGCACTGTTTTGCGTCTCTGAGCAACATGACGGTGTTTTGTTCCTGAATGAATCAACCGTTTAAATTATTTGGGTCAATCGCAATGACTCACTTATTAACAGTGACTTGCTGCCACCTACTGGCGGTTTTAATTTTACATTTAAAGTATCTTTTCATTTTTTAAATAATTTCAAACATCAGTTTTTTAATGTTCTATGTTTAAAATATCAAAACATTATGCATTAATATTTCCATGTCCCTCTGAGCTGCATTAAACAGTGTGTAAATACATCTAAATGACACTTCTAATGCAGCTTCTGTGTTTCCTCTGCATTGCAAAGATACATTTTGTCAATACTGATTTAATTTGCTTGCTAACAGCCCAAATGTCTTATTATTCTAATTGACTGATTACAGTAAATGCAAAAATTTGACTCAAACGGTAATGCACACTTTTAGAAAAAAAAATGGCTGTATACAGGTAAAAAAAATGCCCATAAAAGGTAAAAATCTATTTAAACTTATTGGAAAAGATTAATTTCTATCACTGCTGTGAACCGATCACCACAGAGAATATGAAGAATAACAAAAATGTAGGAGTCAGCTGTCCACGGTAGTCCTTAAGATACCAGCACAATAACACACTCAGCAAAATCACACTGGATCAAGCATGTTAAAACTTCAGTCTTATGAAGTTCTAAGCCAAAGAACCAGCTTTATTTTCGTGCTTTTGGTAAAAACAGATCTTTCGGTTTCAAAAATAGATCCATCTAGAGAGCTGACCTGTGCTGCTGCTGAAACTTCCACAGCTTGGTGTATACGTCAAATGTTCGGCCAAAATAGGACTGCCACTGCTTGTGTCCATATTGAGGCAGATCCCTGCAGGAGCGTGAGAGAACAAACAACAGACACACAGCCAGTTTAATAATGCATTCTCCCCATTCATTGGTACTGAAGCGCTCAATTTATCAGTTTAGGAATTAAAGCCATTAAATTATGAGCAAAATCACAAACAATTTCTAAGTGTTTGTGTTCATACAATCAGTATTTGGGATTGAAAACGGATTTACAAATAGGTGTGACTCCGGAAATATCCTGTTCATATGACAAAAAGTCACAATATAATTGAAGAATTGACAGATCTTAATGTCCGTACTGTGACGTACATCTGAGTGAAACTAAGAAAATGTTGGCTGGGAATTTGGATCTTTTCATCGCTTGTTGATTGGATGGAGGCAGATCAGCTGAATGTAAGCTGGGAGCTGATTGTAAGAAAGGGGTGAGGTTTAAGCAGACTTACTGATTGGAGATTAATAATAACATGCATTTAAAAAATAGATGTGGTGAAATGTCATTTCAAGCAGACTAGCAATGTCTCAAACAAGGACAATTTGAATGAATAACTGAAAACAAGACCCTCGCTGAATAACCATAATGGCAAAGTTTTACAGCTGAAATTATATTCAATTCATAATTGAAGAACTCTGCAACCTTAATACTGTTATTTTCTTGTTTATTACAGTGAACTGCTTTGAAACAATCTGCATTTAATAAATTGCTATACAAATAAATGTGACTTGACTGTCTTAAAAGGATAGTTCACACAACAATGGAAATTCTGTCATTAATTTCACACCCTCATGTTTTTCCAAACCCGTAAGACCTTCGTTCATCTTCGGAACATGAATTCAGATATTTTTGATGAAATCCGAGAGATTTCTGACCCTCCATAGACAGCAACGCAACTGCCAAGTTCAAGCCCCAGATAGTAAGGACATCATTAAAAATAATCTTGTGATTGCACAACGCAGTCTGACACAGAAGAGAAGAAATTGTAGAATAAAGTCATTATATTTATTTTCTTTGTGCACAAATAGTATTCTCGTAGCTTCATATAATAAATGCGGTTGAACCGCTGACTATTTTAACGATGTCCTTACTACTTTCTGGGCCTTGAAAGTGGTAGTTCCCTTGCGGTCTATACAGGGTCATCAAAAATATCTTAATTTGTGTTCTGAAGATGAATGAAGGCCTTACGGGTTTGGAATAGGGCTGGACGATATGGCCAAAATTGATATCCCAATATATTTCTTAATTTCGGTCAATACGATATAATTCCGATGTCGATATGAACACTATCTGAAATAGAAATCTTTTGTAACATTATAAATGCCTTTATCATCACTTTTGATAAATTTTAAGCATCCTTGCTAAATAAAAGTATTAATTTCTATAATTTCTTTCTCAAAAAAATAATAAAGATTCTACTGAATGGAATAATGTATAATGTTACAAAAGCTTTTTATTTCAGATAAATGCTGATCTTTGGATCTTTCTATTCATCAAAGAATCCTGAAAAACAAATGTACTCAACTGTTTTAAATATTGATAATCAGCATATCAGCATATTAGAATGATTTCTGAAGGATCATGTGACACTGAAGACTGGAGTAATGATGCTGAAAATTTACCTATGTATGATCACAGGAATAAGTTACATTTTAAAATCTATTCAAATAGAAAGCAATTTTAAAATATTTCAACATTTTACTGTTTTTGCTGTACTTTGGATCAACCTGTTACGATTTTGAAACGTGCAGCGCTCATGTTTATTCAACGAAGTTAAACGCCACAAATAAATCAATGTATGGGAAACACTGGTAATGTATATCGAAATATCGGAAATGTGTTTAAAAATCATATCACCGTTATTGAAAAAAATTATATCGCGATACATATTGATATTGAATTATTGTCCAGCTCTAGTTTGGAACAACATGAGGGTGAGTAATTAATGACAGATTTTCCCTTGTTGGGTGAACTATCCCTTTAACACTAGAAAATCTTATCACAATTTACTTTATACAAATGTATGTAGTAAACAATTGAATAGAGACTTCTACAATAGAAACAACTGATCCTTCTGCAGAACACAAAAATATATATTTTGAAGAACGCTGGTAACCAAACAGTTTTGGCGGCCAATGACTTCCACTGTATAGCCAAAAAGAAAACAACCACTGATACATTTCTCAAAATATCTCCTTTTATGTTCCACAGAAAAAATCAGGTCATACAGGTTTGGAAGAACATGAGAGTGCATAAATAGTGACACATTTTTCATTTTTGGATGAACTATCCCATGAAATGTTATCATTTATATTCATTCATTTATAACTGCATTGAGTTTATATGAGGTAAATGTTATTTTCCCTATATTACCAGACTTCTATGCAAATTAATTTGCTTTGTGAATATGATCAAGGTCCTGTGACTCACTGCTTTAATCACCGGTTTGTTTTAATAGCTACAATATCAAGTTTGTGTTCAAACCAATCCCGCAACCTTGATACCCGCATATCATTACATAAGCCATTTCTGCCCTTCTGCCTTGACACTCCTACCGCAGGACGTCATGTGGACAACAGCAGATGAGCCTTCCAAACATACAAGTGGTCATGGCTGTCATGCACTAAATTAGCATCATCATAGTGATGATGTGAAGACATTGGTGGTAGAAGAGAGCAAAAACAGAGCAATCAGAGAGAGTCAGAAAGTGCACGTGGGTGAGAGTGTTTGGGCAGGGCTGTGGTGAGTCATAGTGCCGATGATGTGAAGGAATTTGATGAGCTATGGCAATCAGCTGGAGAAGTAGCTCCTTTGCCTCCTCTGCCTCTACTCGCTCTTTATTCCTTTCCCGTCCTTTTCCCCCTGAACCCTCCCAAAACACCTCTTGGCCCTATTGTTATCATCAGATGGTTGCTATGACAACAGAAGCAGGGACTGGGGAAGGAATACAGCAGGTAAATGCAAAAGCCCTCATTTACACACGCTCACACACGATTACAGTAGATGATGCATCTTTTATGAACCTGTAACAGGCCAGTCAGGGAAAGGAGTGGGGACAAAAATGAACGTCAAAAAATAAATCATGTCCAGGCATAACCTTGAGTTAGCCAATACACAAAATGCATGCGCACACGCAACACAACGGAACACCCGCGCACAGACACACCTCCTTTCATTCATGGAGAATCGGCTGTGGTGTGAACGCGCACATTTTATTTCCGCAGCTTTCATTGACAATGTGCATTCACACACAGTGTAAGGTTACAGAGATGGATTTGTGAGATTTACGGTTCACCCCGGTGCCCTTGTGGACTGCGAGAGACAAGGTCAGGAAGGAGATAGGTGCAGTCATTAGGCAGGGCTTTAATTTCACTACATGCACCATTAATTTCCCATCCTCTCTGACAGCATTAATACCCACAAGACAGATTCCCTGGCAGAGCACAGCCAGGGACAGACCTGTAAATTAGGGAAGGCAGGAAAGGAGGGAGCCAGGATGAGGTGTGTGCAGATGGGGTCAGATGTGGTGTAGTCGAGTAACATGGCAATATTATATCTGCATGCTGTAAGGCTGAGGCCGTTTATACTCCAATGTTTTGATAATTGCGCTACTCTGGAATTTATTCTGGAACTGACATTAACAAAAAAGTTAGTTTAGGAAAGTCTACTAACACTGTATGGCAATAAGTAATTCTATTGATATTCATATTTATTAAAAAATCTAAATCTTAAAAATATTAGATATCTCAAATATTTTAATATAAATATTTATTATACATTTTCTTATATACTTATTCTTTGTTCGTTTCTAGGAATTATATATTATATATATATTGAGGGATAATATATACATTGATTTTCTATACATTTTTTAATTGAACATATCTATAAAGTCCAGGTTCAGAAGAAGTAAAAACAGCAATATTGTGAAATATTATTACAGTTTAAAATAAATATTTTGTATTGTAATATATTTTAAAATGTAATACTGTATATTCCGGTGATGCAATGCTCATTTTCAGCAGCTGTTCCTCCGGTATTCAGTGCCACATGATGCTTCAGAAATCATTGTAATATGATCATTTGATGCTCAAGAAACATTTCTTATTATTATCAGTGTTGAAGACAGTTGTGCTGCTTAATATTGTGTGGAAACTGTGATGCATTTTTTCAGGATTCTTAGATGAATATAAAGTTTATATGAAATGGTATGAAACTGAAATAACATTGTAAATGTCTTCACTGTTACTTTTGATCCATTTAATGTGTTCTTGCTATAAAATAATTACATTTTAAATAATAATTATTATTAAATAATAAAAATTTATTTTATGTGTCTGCATTTTTTAAAACTCTGTTACATGCTGATAAAGAATATTAATGTGAATATGAAAATGTCACTATAAAAATCTCTTCTGAGTCAAGCTTGTTTCCTAAAGAGATACCAAAGAGGTAAAAGATAATGAGAGCTATCAAGTAGTGGAAGTATTAGGTAAGGAAATTAGACTAATTAATAATAGCTGTTTCATTACTGAACTCTACAGGGTGTTGCTAAGCGTCAAATGCAGAAGTAGGCCGCTACTGGTTAGACAGCCTAATTAGCATGGAGAAACAGGGCATGGGGGTGTGGCCTCATAACAAGCATCTAGTCCTGTATTTGTGTAACACAAGCTATCATTAAGGTAAAAAAACATATAAATGCATATACATGCATATTTATATACACTGAAAAAAAAAAGTTTCATTCATTCATTCATACATCCCCTTAGGGCAAGTTATTTATTTTTCATTGGCTCAATTTAAAAAATATAGATGTGAATCATTACCCAACATTTTTTTAATGGGATGAATGAAACATTTTTTGTATGTACAGAGCATCATATGAAATCCTTCATGCATAAATAATGAGGACTAAATATATCATAATGCTTGAACTAATGCTACAATGCTGAAAAATGTCAGTGGAAGCATAAAGTTTTTTCTTAGTATTAGTTGATTCTGTTTGGCAATGCGATACACAAACTGAAAATATCCCAAATGCAGGAGAGACGTGTATATCGCTTAGCAATTCGGAGAGATTTCAGATCAAATTTAAAAGCCTTAAGGCAAGGAAATATCTTTTTTTGTGCTGTTGATTTGTGTTAATGAAAAAAGAATGGATTCAAATTAACGAATTTTAATGCACTCTGCCCCGCCTAGACCTGTACGCCATCTTACACTGCACGCAGTTGCTGACAAACATGATGCAGAACAACGACTTGACATGATGTAGCTTATGAATGCAGTTTTATTTCAATGCCACTGCATGGGTTTTTGTCCTATATCTATATCATATGATATAGTCAAGAGTGCTGTTTTTTCCCGATTTAGCATATTTTTGCCAATTTTTGTTTGTTCCTGTTTTGCTACAGATGAGGTTAAGAAACAAATTTCCTTGATGCGCAAATAACCTACTGCATGAATATATGAATGTCAGAACATGTGGGTTAGTCTACAAAACAACCTCCTAGACTATAGCCGTCTCAGTTGCTTATGCAATAAACATTTAACAAACAGGACAGGACATGGAAACAGAGATAAGAGAGGAGGGAAGGAATACAGATTGTAAAGAGAAGAAGAGAGAAAAAAGAATGGGGGAAGAAAGAGAGAAAGAGAGAGAGAAGGCTAAATAAGAGAGAGATAGAGCCCACAGCTACTGACATACTTGTCCTATAAATAGTCTTAGCTAAAAATGACTGATTAACTCAAACGCAACCTACTGGCCACTGAAAAATGGTGATAAACACGGAGTGACGTGATACATTTTTTAAGAGTGTGTGTAATGCAGAGACAAACGCTGGCAGATATGAGAGGGTGGAAGAGGAGCGTTCCTGTGGAAGATTCATTCAGATGTAAAACTGAGCTCACTTCACCCAGACACTGGAAAATATAAAGGGCTCTCAGCTCCCTATGGATGAACAGGCAAACATCAACACATACATAAAGCACAGCACAGATGAGACGTTAGAACCTGCTCATTTATAGATAAAGCACTGACTTTTTTTTAAAGGAATAGTTCACCCAAAATCAATATCCTGTCTATATATATATATTCACCCTCATTTTCAAAGTCAGTAAGGTCCAAACAACACTGAACCCCACTGACTTTCAGTGCATGGACAAAAAGACATTAGCTTCACATTCCATATTAGAATTACAGTAATGCAAGTTTGGAACAACATGAGGGTGACCAAATGATGACAAAATTTTCATTTTTGGGAAACTCTTTTTCTCGACTCACCTAAATTTTGAGACTGAATTCTGTAGACCTGTACTGTGTGAACTGGGTTGGGGACATCCTCTTTCACGTCTTCAAATGCGAGCGCCATTCACATTTTTGTTCATATGAGATTCCAGTAATTTACAGTGATGGCAATATGAGCTTTATGTCAGCCAAAGGTTTTAGATTCTGTTGCTGGTACTCCCATTAGTTTTGAGGTCTGAAAGCAACCCAAGCGATGTGCTCAATGCTGTCATAAATTTAAAAAGCATTTGAAGCTGCTGTCGGTTAATTAAGATTTGGCCGCCTCGACTAGACTTGGTTATTAAATAACGTTGTCTCAACTGTGATAAGACATTCCAGTGTTACGTAAGTCACCATATTTGATACTAACATAAGTCACTGTCACTATGATTTATGGGTATTGTGAGAATAGAAAACTTGACTTTGGTATAAACTCCTCATGGGTCATAACCAAACACAAATGAATAAATTAACAAAGAAAAAGACAAATGAAAGAAAGAATGAATGAGAAAAAAAATTAAGGTATTAAAACAGAAACAATTGAACAATGCACAAGCAAAAAAAGAAGAAAATTAAAACAAAAGCAAGAATGAAAAAAGAAAGAACAAATACCGAAATACAACAAAAAGTTAAATAAAAAAAGAAGAAACAAACTACAAACTACAAACATTAAAAAAGAAAATTCAAGCAAAAGCAAGTACAAAAAACAACGAATGAACAAAAAAACAAAAAATTTAAACAAAAGCAAGAATGAAAAAAGAATGAACAAATGATAGCAAGCAAGAAAGCAAGCAAGCAAGCAAACAAGAAAGAAAGAAAGAAAGAAAAAGCAAGCAAGATAGAAAGAAAGAAAGAAAGAAAGAAAGAAAGAAAGAAAGAAAGAAAGAAAGAAAGAAAGAAAGAAAGAAAGAAAGAAAGAAAGAAAGAAAGAAAGAAAGAAAGAAAGAAAGAAAGAAAGAAAGAAAGAAAGAAAGAAAGAAAGAAAGAAAGAAAGAAAGAAAGAAAGAAAGAAAGAAAGAAAGAAAGAAAGAAAGAAACTTCATTTTGTTTACTTTCCACTATAAATAAATAAACTGCTAAAGGACAGAGGAGGTTCAGGTCCTGCCAACTGCCTGCTACATGTGCCATCACCCACTGATCTTTTCTGGCTGAAGAATAGGTTATCTCAAAGGCCTTTCCTGTTCAGAAACAAGCTCAAAGCTTAAATGGACTATAAAGACACCATATAGTCTACTCTGTGCAGAAAGAAGAAAATCGGCTCGTACAGGGGGCCAATTAATCTGCATGTTTTCACATTAACCAACAAGAAAAATAATAATCAACATCTCTTTCCAATTGTGTATTTACCCATTACGTATTTTGTGAATACGGCTTAGCTTGTGTGTTTGTGTGAGACTATATGGTGTCAGCCAAACCAAACAACACCACACATGTCCTCTTTGTGGTGGCAGGAGATAAAATCGTGTGGTGTAGATGTGTCATAGAGAGGACATGTGCACCTCTTCTGGCTACACCAAGAGGAACTGGGCACTGTGTGTGTGTCTGAGTCTGAGGCCATGGATTGGGGGAAAAGGGAGCAAGAGACATCAAAGGCACAGAGGAAAGTAAGAAAGCGGGAGTGTGACAAATACATGCCTAAGGCTGAATGTGCAGTGCTTACTGCTCGGATCAGATGTTATATCGGACCAGCTGAGGACAGAATGGGGGAGAAATCCACACAAGAGGATGAACATTAATAAATATCCATAACGCATATGCAAGGCATGAATTTAAGTAAGCTTTGTAAAAACAATCAAATAAAATAAAAACTAGAAGCTAAACTGTTAAGATATTTGAATAGACTTGACTCAATGTAGCCAAGAATTCAACTTTACCAATGATTTTGAATGAAGCATCATGGATGAAAAGCTCTAACTCCACATCTGTGAGAATAAATGGAAAATTGGTATGTTGAAGGCCTATTCTCACCAATAGGAGCAAGTAATGTATGATGTATTGTGCTGACATTGTAAGCCACTGCAGGAAGAAACATCATTTATTGCCTGAAACGATGTACAATGTCAGCTTGTGTGTGTGTGTGTGTGTGTGGTCAGACCCAGTGGGAAGTAAGACAAGCATTCAGCTGTCAGTCCAAGGAGGCCTGAATGGAAAAGACCTGAGCATGTCCATCACCCCTGCTCAGCCTCCAGATGGCTCACCATGGTCCACATATGGACCATTTCAGCCCACCTTAAAAATGCTGTCAACAGATTCAGAGAATATTTGGGGATATTTCACCCAAAGAAAAATGTCCCAATTTAAACAATTAATAATTAATTTATCAGCACAGTAACAACCCATTATTTATCTAAGGTTGGACAAAACACAAAAAATAAGGTTGGACAATATAAAAAAAAAGAACAACATTGCAATGGAAGGTAGCTCAAATTTGTAAAGCACCCATGTTGAGATGCTGAATTTGGTTTAGTGTACAAATGGGGGGGCTGACTCTACCCAAATGGTCAAGGTTTAGCTTGTTACCAAAGCCCTGTTACCTCATGCTGGTAACAACACCATCTGGTTCTAAAAAACACTGTGGCCTTTTAAAATCAGCAGTGTATTTTGACAAAATAATGTTTCTTTTGTAGGCATATATGCCATTTATTGCTAACATTTTACTATTTTAGCTCAGATAATTCTCTGTCGATCTATTAGGATACTTTCAGGGCTCCTAAGCTTTCTGTAGCTTTCTAAAGGTATTATAATCCTCCTTGACTCCACCACAGTCCAAATAATGTAACGGTCAATTATCATACGAATTTCTCATTAGTTAATACATAAAATAGAATAACCTTAATAAATACATTTATTGTCACATACGTGCATGATAGATCACAGGAATGTGAGATGCTTAATAAAAGAACACATTGTGCACACAGACGTTACAAGAATGTGTACATCTTCTCTGTATTATTCACCTAACAGCATGTCTAACTTTTGAACATGCTTGTATTAAGGAAGCACATTTAGTGTTTCACAGTGGTTGTTTGCTGCTACACAGTCTCTGCATACCAAATAGAAATTTGTTGAATGGAAAAGCTGTCTGTTGTACACATTTTTTTCACAAGAGGCTGCCATTCATTCAAGTCTGCAGTGATTCTCAATTGAATTCATCCTCTTTTTTTCAGCATGAGACAGATATACTACAGTTGCCATGTGCCAGGAGAACAAGAAAATACAAGAAAATCCAGTCAAACGTTTTATTCCTGTTTAATATGAAAATGTATAAGCTTATGGATGTTATTTTATGGAAGTAATTTTATCAAAATTATGAAAATGTTTTGATAGTAAAATATGAAAATATTAACTGTATTGATACAATGTATTAAATTAATTTTATAACTTGATTTGTAGTTGGGCAAAATTAAATATTTTTAACATAAAGGTTGATCTTTGTGTTTTTTATAAATCAATACAAACTAATTAGGCCTAAATTAACTTGATTTGAGTAGATTAAAATGAGCATGATGTGTTCTTTTAAGAAAAAGAAAAATGTCATATTTTAATTTTCATGCACTACAGTTCAAAACTTTGGGGTCAATAAGATTTTTCTGGAAAGAAATTAATACTTTCATTCAGCAAGGGTGCATTAAATTGACGTTTCTATTTAAAATAAATGCAATTCTTTTGAACTTCTTATTAATCAAATAATCCTGAAATGAATTCCGTTTCCACAAGAATATTAAGCAGCAGCAATTGTTTTCAACATTATAAAAAAATATATATTTAGCACAAATCAGCATATTAGAATGATTTCTGAAGGATCATGTAACACTGTAATGGGTGCTGAACATTCTGCTTTGCCATCACAGAAATAAATTACATAACAGAAAACAATTGCAAAATGTATTCTGTAAGTATTCTATTGATTATTTATTAGCAGTACTATTAAATGGATATCTAGTGTCCATTTTAAAAATTTTGAACCACAAATCCAAGTTATAAAAAGTTATTAAATCCATTTAACAAAGGCATTCTAAAAGTTAAATAAAACAGGTTTGTATACCTTCATCTTGGTCAGATGATGCTCAATACCCACACCACATTCATATAACACACAAACGACAGCTGGCACCCATTGAGAATAAGCAAGTATATTAAAATAACTATTGTTGATAAATACCCAGATCAATATTGACACAGAGCTTGAACAAGCACTATTTTCTGGTTGTAGCAAGTGGTAATTGAAATGATCAGGATGTACATAGACACAGAACTACGGAATAGAATCAGCCATAAGACTCAGCCCAGAGGATGTGAGATCTTATGCTGAAACAAACAACCTGTCCACTAAGACCCTATGGATGCAATCTAGGAATGAATGGAAGATGGGCTTTAGAGAATTAATGATAAGAGGGTGTGGAAACGAGGCATATAAAAAGATCTGCTTGTCTCATGAAGGTAACGCATGCATGCTCTTTGTATAAAGCCAGCAATGGTAAAAGGCTTCTGCACAAAGATGTGTGCTTGACCCACATATCTTTTTCTTCCATAAAAATGCATGAGCTATGCATCTGCAGCAAAAGAACTGCAGGATGAGGCAGTATGTGTATGTATGTCCCTGTATGTAACCTACACATGCGAATGAAAATCTTTGCCAAATCAATATCCTATAATATATATCATTTTTTGCAGTCACTGCATCACCGAACACACTCTATTCATATTACTGAAAATGACTTTCACTGACATCTAGGCATATACCAAATACTATGTTAAGAGTAGACCGTAACTATGAACTATTAACTGAGGCAAGTGAGGCCTGTAGTTCTTTGGATGTTGTTGTGGGGTCTTTTGTGACCTCTTGGATGAGTCGTCACTGTGCTCTTGGGGTAATTTTGGTCGGCCGGCCACTCTTGAGAAGGTTCTCCACTGTTCCATGGTTTTGCCATCTGTGAATAGTGGCTCTCACTGTGGTTCGCTGGAGTCCCAAAGCTTTAGAAATGCCTTTATAACCTTTTCCAGACTGATAGATCTCAATTACTTTCTTTCTCATTTGTTTCTGAATTTCTTTGGATCTCGCCATGATGTCTAACTTTTGAGGATCTTTTGGTCTACTTCACTTTGTCAGGCAGGTCGTATTTAAGAGATTTCTTGATTGCGAACAGGTGTGGCAGTAATCAGGCCTGGGTGTGGCTAGAGAAATTGAACTCAGGTGTGATAAACCACAGTTTTAACAGGGGGGCAAACACTTCTTCACACAGGGCCATGTAGTTTTGGATTTTGTTTTCCCTTAATAATAAAAA
>NW_015505191.1:2252327-2259717 GCF_001515645.1 Sinocyclocheilus grahami
AGACGTAATGGGACACACACCTTCCAAAAAGTTCAACTTTTGTCTCGTCAGTCCACAGAGTATTTTCCCAAAAGTCTTGGGGATCATCAAGATGTTTTCTGGTCTTTTGTGACCTCTTGGATGAGTCGTCGCTTTGCTCTTGGGGTAATTTTGGTCGGCCGGCCACTCCTGGGAAGGTTCTCCACTGTTCCATGTTTTTGCCGTTTGTGAATAATGGCTCTCACTGTGGTTCGCTGGAGTCCCACAGCTTTAGAAATGGCTTTATAACCTTTTCCAGACTGATAGATCTCAATTACTTTCTTTCTCATTTGTTTCTGAATTTCTTTGGATCTCGGCATGATGTCTAGCTTTTGAGGATCTTTTGGTCTACTTCACTTTGTCAGGCAGGTCGTATTTAAGAGATTTCTTGATTGCGAACAGGTGTGGCAGTAATCAGGCCTGGGTGTGGCTAGAGAAATTGAACTCAGGTGTGATAAACCACAGTTTTAACAGGGGGGCAAACACTTCTTCACACAGGGCCATGTAGTTTTGGATTTTGTTTTCCCTTAATAATAAAAAACGTAATTTAAAAACTGCATGTTGTGTTTACTTGTGTCATCTTTGACTAGGTTATAAAAGACCAGCCTACTTGGATATACAAAGTCCAAATAAAAACAAATAATACTACAAAAGATCAGTCATTACATGAAATTGAAGCTGCAATCTCTCTAAAGAGGTCACGCAAACACATATGCTTACTAATGCATCTAACCTTAGCGCAAAGGCCTACATGACTGCTCATGGTAATGGAATACCGTCACTGTGAAACGTCAGCACTCAAAAGAGAGTGAAAGTGAGTTAGGGATGAAAACACGGTGGACTCGGTGGCTGAAGAGCCCAAGTCTCTCTAACAGTATTCAGATCCACAGGAATGTGGTAAGAAGTAAACGCAGAGGAAAATAGGACAGGTGTCCTATATAACACAAGACACAAACAGAGGGAGGGAGAACCTTTGCTATGCTTATGAACTAGCTTGCAATATTCCCCTAGCTAAAAAACAATAACTTTCATTGTGCTTCATGCAACACAAATTTGATTGGCTCACAGAATCAGCGTTTCCTCTCACTCTATATGACCACTCTGAGCAGGGTTTCTCTCACTACTAGGCTGAGTGCCACTTTGGTTTGTTTTTTTCCCACTTTAACTTCCCTTCATCTCACTGGCGTCATTACATATGTTGCATACAACTGGTGGAAGTCCTGCATTTGGTTTAAATGGAACATCTTAAGCCCTTGATCACTTGGAATCCACTATGGAGCTGATTTATTATTAAGCATGATCTGCATGATATCACAGTGTTGCTCTGTCTGTAGAGCTACCCGAAGTTTACATACGAGTTCATTTAAACTTGCATCATTCACTTGATGTAGTGGAATGTGCTTTTTTTATGGCGATGGGATTCCCTGATGGAAAATGCTTAGAAAAAGCTTGCGAGTGTTTGTCTAAATGAAGTTCCAAACGTAGGTTCGGGAGGAGCCTAATCATTCAGTCCTGTCAATCATCATTACGAGCCTATATAAGCAGCTCTCAGTGCACCGTCCCAGCGTCAATTCTTCCAGCATTCCTCCACCTCCCCATCTCCTCTTCTATTTTTCTCCCTCTAGATCAGAGGTCCCTAACCACCGGGTCACGACCCACTACCAGGCCGTGGAAGAATTGCTACAGGGTCGCAAGAACGTTCTGGGAAAAATGTGTATAGATATGACACTCTGTTATTTATTTATGTTAATGATTGTTCTAATTATTCTGCATTTTCTTTGTATGCCATTGATATGGAGTAGCAATGAGCGGGAAGTGGAAAACCTACAGAAAGTTTTTAGCATGGGAGGGAAAATCACCATCTCTCTGCTCCACTCACGTATGCTGTTCCAGACCAGTTGAAACAAAACGCTTGATATTTTGGAACCATTTTCACTGGCGGAAAAAAACTAAACAAGCTAACTGGAAATTTTTTTGCCATATGAACCACAAGTTGTGACCGACTTCAGTATTTAATTTATGCATTTCTGAGTGAAACAAAATATTGAATGGGGAAAATAGAGGGAGGGGCTTGATTTTATCACACCTCCTTGGCTCTCTAGATGATGGTTGGAGGGGAGTGGTTGAGGATGTTGTGCAAAGTAAATAGGGTCAATTTTTATTTCATGTGGACTTCTAGAAATATTAGACTCACAATGTTGTACTCAATGTTAGCACAAACTGAGGTACTTGAATCACAGCTGTGTTGATATTGACTGTTAAATAGGGTGCAGGCAACTAAAATAAGTTGACAATGGAGTTCAAATAAAATGAATATTTTGAGATAAACTACACCCATTATTGTCAATAACTAAATAAGAAAATACTCATATACTTGTATCAATAGTAACAAAAGAAGAATTTTCTTCCACGAGCTCATTCTTCCATAACAAGCCAGTCTGCATGACGTCATTTCAGCTAAGCAACCTGGTGGCTCTTTTCACAGATGATGTGTGAGAGCTGATGCTGAGAAAACATGCTTGTCTGCAACAAATCTCTCTTTTTGTTCTCGGTTCCAGCCATCTGATGTCAGTTATTCTGGCACGATTACCATGGGATCTCATCTGAAGTTGAATGCATGTTCATAACAGCCATAATATGCTTCCTATACAATTCACTTGCCTTTACAGTTAGATTACGCACGCACGGCCGATGCAGCATGATCGTGAACAATAAAAATATCAGACAGCGAGCGCTCTGCAAGATTCAATCCCGTGCTGTTGCAGGACAGAATGAACCCAGCTTGAACATAGAGTAATTCTTGCGACAGCCAATGATTTTTCAACCGTCTTCATTCAACAATAATACAGAGATGCTTATTGGCTCGGGTTCCATTCACAATATCACCCCAGACTCGAATATCTGGGTGGACTAAAAGAAAAAATAGACAAAGGGTGAGAATCAAAACTAAACGTAAAGCGTTTGGCAGCTTGCATCTCTGCGTAATAGCGCTCGTTCCGTTCATTGACCAGGAACGCGGACTGATTGACTGATCGCTGTTGTTCTACATCAATTACCAGTGTGAAGGACCACAACGCTCATTTCTGTGACGCTTCACACCATTAAGCCATCCAGCACATCTAAATGCATTTACTCAAGAGCATCAAGCCTGAGTCTCATCTATAATGACTTACCTCTCACGCGAATGCGGTCTCTCTCTCTCTCAGATCAGGATGCGGTAATACACGACAACTCTGTGTGACTCTGTCAAAGATGAAACTGTAGGTTGGATCGTGTAACGGTAATAGAGGCGACAGAACTGTATTAACATGGTTTTAGTGCGTTCAGAGAGCAAAAGCGTTCTTGTCCTCAAAATGACCATCAGAGTTGACAAAACTGTGGCTTTAGCAGATGCTGAATGGATTTGATGTGCACCGTTAGGCTTATTTACACACATATAAAAATATGTACGTTACACATATGGGGATGATATACGCACACCCTTCTATAAAATAAAAAAAAACATTGCGCTCTGACCGAAAGCTACGGAATGAAAATCATATTTTAGTGATGGTTTGTCTTGACTATCTTAGTCCACCAAGACGTGTTAACTTAAGTCGTGTTTCTCTTTTGCCTAACGCATACGTCGCCGAGCAATATCTGTCAAAAAGTCACTGATTTGAAACCCAACCTGAGCACTGGTGTAGTTTAGTGCAGCTATCTCCTGTTTCTGCTCCTCAAAAACAGCGTTTCCAGTTCACGTTAGAGCGCGCCTGTGAATCTCGCCCCGACACAAATCTACACATCCAGTGCGGTGGCGCACCGTCATTTACATCCAGCTCATTCAAATCACCCTCCCAGGGAAGAGCAGGGAGTATCTGCCACTCGGCATCTACTGCGGTCGACGGTTCTGTCTGGCCAGTTGAATTTTCATTGCCTGTTGTAGCAACCCGCTCAAACTAACTTGTTTGTCAGAGCACCACCGGTCTGTGAGTGACGTTCGATGCATTCCATTGGTTGGCTGCTGTGTCAGTCAGGCTACAACTTACTCGTAGAGGCGGGACTAGCGTAGTACTGCCATCTATGGCGCTGCCTGTTGGAATTAAATGGGACGTGCGCCGCTCTGCGGTGTCTTAATGTAGTGCGTTTAAAATGGCCATGTGTGCAAAGAATAAATGATATTTTCATGCTTCCATCGATTAGGAGACAACACCAGAAATGTAACTTAATAATAAAGGCGTTTATTTTCAATATTTAATTGGTAAATGGGCTGCCGTTTTTCTACAATAATAAAATACAACAAATCTGAGAAAAAAAAAAAAGAAGATTAAATCAATACAATTATATTAATGTACAAAATAATCACAGCCTCCTTTGTCCTGTTGTCTGGTCATCGCCTCAACCCTTTTCTACACTTGAAAGCAACGAAAAAGAACAGTGTCACTATTTTGGAGAAATTTGGAGAATACTGACCAGCACTTGTTTTTTTTTTCTGATCTGTTCTCTGAAAAACAAACACCACATTGCTCTGATCAGGCGAGTTGTTACACCATGAACTTTTATCATTAAATGGTCAATGACTGTTAGATCTACATTTAAAGCCCTGTAAGAAGAGCATGAGGATGTCCACTTATTTAGTTTAATGTTGCTATTCTGGAGAGCATTTCGATCTTTACAAAAATATTTGTTGAAATAAACCAAACACAGAGAAATTAAAGACCATGACAACGAACAATGAAAAGGAGAGGGCTGGAAGCAGCGACACTGAAGACCTCAGAGGAAGTAGGGTGTTGTCGTTCTAGGTGGTATGACCCTTTCCGAATCAGGAACAGCCCGGAATAACTTGGGCTCCCTTGTGTTCACGTCTTTGAAGACCATAATAGAGGCAATGTTACCGCAGCGGTAGCAGTAGTTGGGGGCCGACCAGACGGTCACCAGCTTCTCATCAAACATGAATTTGTAGCCCTCGTGAACCAACTGATGTGCACGGCAAATCAACTTCAAGTTGTTGATGTGAACAAACTTTAATGGAAAGAGAGGGGGAAGAAAAAACTATTCAGTTTTTGGATAAACAGGAACATTTACTAACATTTGTTGTGTTTACTATTATGTCACACTTATCAAACAGCCAATACGTTGAATTAAATATTTTGAATATTTACTAATTAATTATTTCATTGTCAGACTAATATTTAGCTCAAAGCATTGTTCATCAAAATTCAATTAATCCAAGAAAATCCAGAGGCCACAAAACTAAATACAATTACATTGGTCTTAGTTTTGATCTGATTTGAAATTACTTTTATTTCTAGTTCTCGATATTTTTGTAAAAAAGTACACGAAGATGACAACAACTAGACCTCCATTTCAACTCAGGCAGCGATTGACAATATGCAGATTTCCAAACTCACTACCTACACAAAACTGACTGTGCATTGAAAATGTTCTTACCTCATTGGTAACCTTAGCACCAAACAACCAGCCAGCACCCCTTGGGCTGATAGCCCAGGTGTCCACATCCTCTGGATCGGACCAGACAAGATCACAAAATGCTCCCTTGTGAGGAATTTCTTGATTGCGTTCAATGGTGCGTATCTGGTCCAGAGTTTTGATGTCAGGTGAAAGGCCACCATGTACACAAAGGATCTGCTCATCTATCAACTGCGGGAGAAATCAAAACGTCACAGTAAGTGTAACCTTAAACAGTCTTTCAGACCGCTATAAAACAGTGTTAAAAGTAGACCTACTAAAAAAAAAAAATCCATCTGGGCCCATATTCACAAAACATCTTAAGGCTAAAAGTAGCCCATAACTCGCCGATTTAAGGAGAAAACCTTAAAAATAATTGGCGTGTTGATTTTTGCTCCAAGAGTATTTCCCAAAGTGTTTTAGCTAGCTTTTAAATCTGTGAAAGGTTAGGAGTAGTGAAGAGGACTACTAAATCACTAAGACTAAGCCACAAACTATCCTAAAATGGCTGTTGCCGGCAATCTGCCTCGGAACATAAACATTTTATGATAATGACCTTTTTAAAAAGGTATCACCTTTGGTTTTGGAGGTTACTCCAACTACAAATTTTCCTTTGATTATAGGGACTACTAAATCACTAAGACTAAGCCACAAACTATCCTAAAATGGCTGTTGCCGGCAATCTGCCTCGGAACATAAACATTTTATGATAATGACCTTTTTAAAAAGGTATCACCTTTGGTTTTGGAGGTTACTCCAACTACAAATTTTCCTTTGATTATATCCTTGTTTTCATTAACCAGTTGGGCAAGTAACAGCTGTGCTTGCGTCCAGTTTGTTAGTTTTTTTTTACGTTTGCATGTAGTACTATCAGCCATGATTATTCTACTCTGTTAATTAAAAGGCTGTTTATATGCATATCCGCTAATTGTTTTTGAGAAGCATACATGTAAGAGGCTGACAATAAGCTGAACATACTTGTTTAATTAGTGACACATATCCTGCATTTTAAAATCTTTATTTGAATGTGGCAAATTCTGGCAATTAAAATGTTTTATTTTTAAACCTTTATTTGAATATGGCAACATAATATTGTGCTCTACAATATTTCATGAATAAATCTCTGACAGAGACTATCAGCCAATCACTGTCCATAGCAACGAGGTCAACCCCACCCCTTACTCTTAGCTTGAGACTTCTTTCGATTCCTTAGTAAAAGTTTGTCTCAGCAGCTTTGTGAATGGGTTTTAAGAGAAAACTCTAGTGCTGTCAAACGATTAATCGCATCCAAAATAAGTTTTGTTTACATAATATATGTATGTATACTGTGTACCATATTGACCCGAATATAAGACGATGTTTTTTTCTTGGAAATACATCTGAAAAAACACAGTCGTCTTATATTCAGGGTCTAGACTTTGACATGTAAATAATACACCCACAATAGGTGGCGCCAAATACGCATAAAACGAGTGTGCCATGAAATACCTAATGTAATGGGTGTTGTAAAGATCGCCAGTAAAAACTAAAGAAAAAGAAAACCTTACAGCTGCATCATGCATCAGTCGTGACTGTCATGTTAGCCTGATGGGATCAAACTCCCTTTGTGATTTTTAAACGTAAGACAGTACCCAGATTTGAAGACTACAGTAAGATTTAACTTCTACTGTTAATAAGATTTTGGTAGGCTACTATTAGATGGATAGCCTAAATGTCCTAATTCAGATGGGCTACCTGTTATTATTTTTTTTAATGGTATATCAAAAAGTGTATATTTTTTAAATGTGATTGTTGGTACATTTTACCAGTTTTTAACCATACTTTCAAAACAAAAATTAAAATAGGAAAAATATGCAATATGAAAATAATTGAAGACAAAATGTGTTTTACTGAGAAAAAAACAGATGGTTTTTAAAAAGCCTTT
>NW_015505191.1:2264313-2289882 GCF_001515645.1 Sinocyclocheilus grahami
GTGTCTGTGTGTGTGTGTGTTTGTGTGTGTATTTATATATATATATATATATATATATATATATAGATATATATATATACACACACATACATACACATATATACACACACACATGCATGTATATATTTAATAAAAATATTTGCATATTAAATATATTTCTATATAATATATACATTTAAATACATGTAAATATTTTCAAAATATATAATGTATGAGTGTGTATTTATATATACTAGAGCTGCCCCCTAATAGTCGACGAGAAGAGGCTTGGTCGACCAAAATTTTATTAGTCGCAGAAAAAAGAATTCCACACAAAGTGGCGAAATCATGCAGTCCGTGACGGCCAAATCGTTAACGGCTGGTCTGTGGTAATATAGTAAATCGTGCAGGACATCCATATGCTCACCTAACATTCATCGACCTCAAATATAGCTTATCATCTGAAATATGTATGTAGTAGCAACTTTACATGGCAGCTCAATCTAATGTTAGCCTAGAAAAAAAGTGCGCTGTTCATGTGTTTTAAACACGGAGTGTGGAAGCTGAACAGTAGCGCGCTTAGGCTACTGCATGGCAGATGGAGGCGCCGGTGAGATCATTTGCTCTTAAAATACTTTGTCATTTTTGGTCATACAGATAAGAGTAATGCATCTTTTGTATCTGTAAAGACTCTACGTTTATTCGTGTGCACAACGAAACATTGAGCTTTTATAAATTAATTAAAGCAAACAGGATGCGCTTTCTGCCGTCTCGGACTCTGTGAACTTGAGCACGTCACTTCGAAACTCCGTGTATGCTTGCCTTATTACAGACATGGAAAATATATCTATAGAGAGTGAAACTTTGAAATGAACCAATTCAAATATAAAACAAATATTCTCAGATTATGTAATCCGTATGAAACATGCATACATACTGCGGAGATGACGAGTCAGTGTCGCCGACTTCATCTATTAAACCGAAAACAGAAAGCACTAGTGTAACAATAAATTAATAAAACGTTAATGCAGTGTACTTGCTGTTTTTCCCTAACACATTCATAATTATTATATTTGCCGGTGCGCTGTGGCAAGCCTTTTTTTTTGGTGCGCTTATTAGGCTATGTAGGCAATTAAAGGCTCATTATTATGATTTCTATGGTTTATTATTAAAAGTGTGACTAATAGTCGACTAATGCTTAAAGTGAACGACTACTAGTCGAGGGCAGCCCTAATATATACATAATAAATATACACAGTACACACACACATATATTATGTAAACAAAACTTATTTTGGATGCGATTAATCGTTTGACAGCCCTAATACATACATACATACATACATACAGGTCCATCTCAAATTAGAACTGCTGGTGTTGGTCCATTTTGTTTTTTGAAAACCAACGTCACTGCACCCATTTACCAATACATTTTGGAGCACTTCATGCTTCCTTCTGCTGGCCAGCTTTTTGAAGATGCTGGGTTAGGGCTATTTCATTTTCCAGCAGGATTTGGCACCTGCCCACACTGCCAAAAGCACCAAAAGTTGGTTAAATGACCATGGTGTTGGTGTGCTTGACTGGCCAGCAAACTCACCAGGCCTGAACTTTTGTCAAGTTGGTCAAGTATTGTCAAGAGGAAAATGAGAAACAAGTGACCAAAAAAATGCAGATGAGCTGAAGGCCACTGTCAAAGAAACCTGGGCTTCCATACCACCCCAGCAGTGCCACAAACTGATCACCTCCATGCCACGCCGAATTGAGGCAGTAATTAAAGCAAAAGGAGCCCCTACCAAGTATTGAGTACATGTACAGTAAATGAACATACTTTCCAGAAGGCCAACAATTCACAAAAAAAATTTTTTTTTTATTGGTCTAATGAAGTATTCTAATTTGTTGAGAGAGTGAATTGGTGGGTTTTTGTTAAATGTGAGCCAAAATCATCACAATTAAAAGAACCAAAGACTTCAACTACTTCAGTCTGTGTGCATTGAATTTATTTAATACACGAGTTTCACAATTTGAGTTGAATTACTGAAATAAATGAACTTTTCCATGACATTCTAATTTATTGAGATGCACCTGTACATACACACTGAGGAAAATATTTATTTGATACCCTGCTGATTTTTGTAAGTTTGCCCACTTACAAAGAAATGAAGGGTCTGTAATTTTTATGGTAGGTTTATTTTAACAGAGAGACAGAATATCAACCAAAAAAATCCAGAAAAAAAAACACATTATATAAAAGGCTAGAAATTGATTTGTATTTCAGTGAGTGAAATAAGTATTTGATCCCCTACCAACCAGCAAGAATTCTGGCTCCCACAGATTGGTTATGTGCCCATGTGAAACACAGATCAGTCCTGTCACTTTAAGAAGTTACTCCTAATGTTAGCTCTTTAGGTATAAGACACCTGTCCACACAAACTGTATGTTCCATTGCAACCTCTCCCACCACCATGGGCAAGACCAAAGAGCTGTCAAAGGATGTCAGACACAAGATTGTAGATCTGCACAAGGCTGGAATGGGCTACAAGACCATCAGCAAGAAACTTGGTGAGGAGGAGACAACTGTTGGTGCGATTATTCGTAAATGGAAGAAATACAAAATAACTATCAATCGGCCTCTGTCTGGAGCTCTGTGCAAGATCTCTCCTCATGGGGTAAGGATGATCATGAGAAAGGTGAGGGATCAGCCCCGAACTACACGGGAGGAGCTTGTTAAAGATCTTAAGGCAGCTGGGACCACAGTCACCAAGCAAACCACTGGTAACACACTATGCCGCAATGGACTGAAATCCTGCAGCGCCCTCAAGGTCCCACTGCTCAAGAAGGCACATGTACAGGCCCGTTTAAAGTTCGCCAAAGAACATCTCAAATGATTCAGAGAAGGCTTGGGAGAGAGTGCTGTGGTCAGAAGAGACCAAACTTGAGCTCTTTGGCATTAACTCGACTCGCCTGACTATGACCCCAAGAACACCATCCCTACAGTCAAACACGGAGGTGGAAACATTATGCTTTGGGGCTGTTTTTCTGCTAAGGATACAGGACGACTTCACCGCATTGAGGGGCAAATGGATGGGGCCATGTACTGTAAAATCTTGGATGAAAACCTCCTTCCCTAAGCCAGAACACTGAAGATGGGTCTTCCAGCATGACAATGACCCGAAACATACCGCCAAGGTAGCAAAGGAGTGGCTCAAGAAGAAGCACATTAAGGTCATGGAGGGGCCTAGCCAGTCTCCAGACCTCAATCCTATAGAAAATCTGTGGAGGGAGCTGAAACTTCGAGTTGCCAAATGACAGTCAAGAAACCTTAAGGATTTAGAGAGGATCTGTAAAGAGAAGTGGACCAAAATCCCTCCTGAGATGTGTGCAAACCTGGTGACCAACAACAAAAAACCTCTGTGCTTGCCAACAAGAGTTTCTGCACCAAGTACTAAGTCATGTTTTGCTTGGGGATCAAATACTTATTTCACTCATTGAAATACAAATCAATTTCTAACTTTTATATAATGTGTTTTTTCTGGATTTTTTAGTTGGTATTCTGTCTCTATATGTTAAAATAAACCTACCATAAAAATTACAGACCCTTCATTTCTTTGTAAATGGGCAAACTTACAAAATCAGCAGGGGATCAAATAAATATTTTCCCCACTGTATATATAAAATTGTATTATAAAAACAATACTTACAGCAGCAACAGTCAGCATGTCAAATACTTTAGTGCAGTATCGCCAGGCATTAGCATTTCCATATTTCGTTTGGCACTCATCTATAAATAGAAGGAAAGAATGCAAATGAAAATCAAAAAACACTGCACAACAAAATATCAATACAATACGTATATTACGATAGGTGTGCATTAGATTTTTGCTATCTCACCATAAAAGCCATAGACTTGTGTTATCTGCCTGCTCTCGTGATTGCCACGCAACAGTGTGATGCGGTCAGGCCACTTTGCTTTAAGTGCTAGCAAATATGTGAACGTTTCTAAGCTGTAGTATCCTCGGTCAACAAAGTCACCCTAGAGGAAAGAAAACATACCAATGTCTATTCAGTATACGCTTGGGAGGGAGGGGGGCATTGTTTCCAATGAGTCACCAAATATGAACTTAAAACAGTGTTTATTACGTATAATTATCTTTATGGATACAATACCATGAAAATGTAATTTGTGTCTGGTACTTGGCCCCCAGTTCTGAAGAGTTCACATAAGTCATAAAACTAGAGATAAAGAAAAGGTTTAGATCAATATACATGTTGTTATATCAAAAAAGGCCATTGTCACAGCATCTGTACGCAACAGAGATGCTTCCATAGGGCCTGCACCCACCTGTCCGTGAATATCCCCACATACAGTGACTGGAGTGGATACTGGCTGTACATTTGATTCTTCAAGTAGCAGGTCACATACATAGTCACACAATCTCTGTCAAAGCAATAGAAGAGAACACAGCAGGTTGATCAAGTTTGTAATGGAAATAACATCACTGAATAGATCAGATCACTGCATCTAAAATCATTAATACATAAAGAATTCATTTAATTCACATTTTTCAATATCACAAATTAGTGGCTTGGATGATACTGTTATGAACTGTATTGCTGCATTATGGACTAATTCGAAAGCCTAGTTGTTAACGTATAGGAGCTCTATTTTCAGACAAGAGAACGGAGGATGATTCAGTCAAGACTGAAAACTGCTAATAAGCAAATATCATAAAATGAGATTAACTAAAAGGCTGACGCTGAAAAGTAACGTAGATGGGCGTTTCAAATTAGTGCGCTTGATAGCAACAACATAAGTTAGCCACCCCAGGTATTTACAAGAAATAATGAGTTACACACCTTTATTACGACTAACGTAACTGCTTTTTTTGGCCGTATATCCGGTTATTTCTGATACCATGTATTAAAATAAATCCCGGAACACACTGATTGGGTTCATACCTGTTTTAATACAGTCTATGGTTCATACGCAGCGCTAACGACTGCACTGCACTGACACACTGCTATTTTACCAGCCTTCACCGCGACACACATGGCTTCAGAATTATATCAAGCGCTATCATGTTTAATATTTTGAGAGAAAAATAGAATTGCTGACAATAGTCACCTTTAAGTCGTTCTCTGGAAGGTATTTGCACTGTCTCGCAATTTCAACATACTTATCTAGGTCCAACGGCGCCATTTTAGGAACAACAGTCGATAGAAGAAGCAAAGAGGAAGTCTTTCTACGTCATGCTGGGCGGTAATGATTGACACAGGGATCGGCCAATCAGATTCAGTACTTTGATAAGATCCCGAGCGCCGCTTGCAGGGTCAGTGGTTTCGGTGGGTCATCATCTCACGCTCTCGAAATAAGCTTATATAAATAGGACAAATAAATAAATAAAATAAAACGAGTGAATAATTAGTGCATCAAAATCCAAGTCCTTTATTAAAAGCATTCTCCATTCATTTACCACGAGGTGGGAACATAAAGTTGCCGTTTCAAACTAATTCAAACTAAGTTCATGACACACACTCAGAAAAAAATTGTAAATATGTATTAATCATCACATATTCGTTTATTTTATTTTTAAGCTTTTATAAGAAACACCAGGAAATCATATTACAGTAAATGTCCACAAAATACTACTCAATAATGAATCATTTTATTTCCTTCCGATTACCACTGCAGTCATGATTCATATATAGTTTATACAATAGCTGAACTGAATTTGCAGGAGATTTTTTTTTTAATTTAAGCTACGTAATTATTATCTTGATTACATTAAGTTAAACATTACACAGATGCGAATGTTTGCTGTAACACCACAGCAGCTACACACATTTTATATAGGGCTACAATTGAATGTGGAGAAATGATGATGATTATTATTACAGCCATATACAGATTTGACATGTATGACCATTTCCTGTCTTTTATCAAATGGCATTTTATGTTTAAATGTACACACAAATGTTGTGTCTGTCTTCATGCATACACTGTTTTGCTCATGTGTTCTGGGCATATCACCATCTTTAGTTATGTTTGTCGTGCAAAGCAAAAGATGGCATGCAGTATGTTGTAAGGCTTTGGCAGTATTGGAGACATAACAAAATGCACCAACAACATTTACATTTGTTTGACTGAGTAACTGGTGCAAATGCCAATTTTTGCTAAACAGTTACCGCTTAAGATTTTCACTGATTAACAAGTACTTATTTTGTAAAAAAAAAAAACACAATTAGCGCACAATTCAACACACTCATTTTCATGACACATTGGATATTTATAATAAAACATGGGCTTATAAAACACACATCAAAGAAAATGTACAGTAAATGACTAATATACAGAATTTAAATGTAATATTATACAAACAAAACAAATCTAATTCAAACTACTTTAATAGACCAGTTTTGTTTGTTTTCCTTTCCTCTTTCTAAATAAATTACAGTTATATTTCATGATTTGTCCTTTGAATTCACACATTAATATCATAGAGCAATATTTCCCAACCCTGGTTCTGGAGTTCCCCAAAAGTACACATTTTGTCTCCGTAACCTTAAACACTCATTTCATGTCTTGGGGCCATTGGAAAACACCGTTCTATAGGTTCTTTTAGGGCAAGTTAAAGTGTTTAATAAACTCAACTGAAATGCATTAATCGGGCCATTGTGGAGAAGGTTTGTGAGGTAAAACTTCATCATCGAGATTTTGTCCGTGCAGACTCCTGCAAAATAAAAATGTAAATGGCTTCAAAATAATAAATGCAAGTTATATCAATATAATTTTAATAGTAATAGATATAACAGCGGTATACAATTATATGCATATTACTAATGGTCACATATAAAGGTTACACTTTAAATATATGTTATGCTTCCAGTGTATTCATAATGTTGTGTGCATTGCATTATGTGGACTCACCACCATCAAGTGTCCATTTTTGGCTCTGTAGACCATTGATTCACTGCTGCTCTTAAAATCAACAAAGCCCTCTTTGCCAGGCTGGATGTCAAACCTCACACTACAAAATGACAACAATTCGGTGTATGTATAATGCATTCTTGTTAAATACAATAATCAGTCTATCTCTGTGAGCAGGACTGAGTATCCAAGGCAATTCAGATAGAAATACAGTGCATGTCTCACCTCCCTTGAACAATTTTGATGAGGTTGTGGTTTTTTGTCACTACACAGATTTTTGTCAATGCCTCAAATAGATAGCTGCACTGCAAGACCAGGTCCCCCTAAAACAGAATATTTAACAATCATATATGTATATATTTCAGTGACAGGTTACAGTTCAAATACAGTTCAACAGAAACGTAATACATGTTGAACACGTTTTTTTTCTTCTTTGTTCTGAGGCATGTAAACAAACGTTTTTCCAATTTACCATGTGACAGTAATTTCATACAGATAGGCTACTCCCTGACAAAGATATTTGTTCACCACCTACTTTTTGCTTTGTGTCTTCACAAGTGACATGGAGAATCAGGAAGTTGTCACTTAAATCGCTGACAGACACCCCTGTACAAAAGCAAATATTGCTCATGTAAACAATGTATAGTATTATATGGAACTGGATTCAACTTGACTAATTTAGTAAAGGTATGTTACAAGATATTTAAAAAAAGGTAAAACATAAATATAAAGACTACGAAAGAAATACCTAGTCCAAACCAAACAGACTACTATATGAAGAGTCATGTTTACACCTTTGCCAACTGTTTTTAATGAAATAGGATAAGTTCTAGTATATTAAAGTTAAAATTCACATACTATAAAAATATAAATTATTTAAATAAAATGCCTGTGGAAATCTAAACTGATGGCAAATTTCACACAATCATAGACGTTTAATTATTGGGCATTGAGATTTCACCTTTTAGTGAACTGTAATTCACCCTCTGTTTGATTTTGGCCTCTTCCACCAGATACGCAGCGGCCTGAGTGAAGATCAGTTGTCTGAAACGTGGCCGAAAGCCATTCCTGTCATACTTAATCACTGGAACACTGTACTGTGTAGAGTGAGATATCACATCAGTTTCCCATGCCAATGATATAAACATCTGACTGAAAAATAAAGCTCAGACAGATCTACTGTACTCTTAGTTAAACAAGCCCCGAAATTCCCCTAAGCATTCTTGCAACAAAAATAAAAATAAGATACTTCTTTACATCCAATAAATGGATTCAAGATGCAAATATGTATACAGTGCCTTGTGAAAGAATTCAAACCCTTTCATTTTTTTCACATTTTGGTGTTTCAGCCTTATGTTAAACTGCTTTAAATTACTTTTATTTTATTTTTTTCCCCACATCAGTCTACACACCATACACCATAATGGCAAAGCAAAAACAGAACTGTCACAATTTTGTACATTTATAAAAAATAAACAAAGAACTATTTAAATAAGTACATTGCATAAGTACTCAAACCCTTAACTCAGAACTTAGCTGAAGCACCTTTACAGCCTCAAGTATTTTTGGGTATGATGCGACAAGCTTTGCACATCAGGCAATTATCTGCCATTCTTCCCCTCACCGGTTCACTTCTCAAGCTCTGTCAGGTTGGATGAGGGCAAATGCACATTTTCAGGTTTCTCCAGAAATATTTGATTGGGTTCAAGCCCAGGCTCTTGCTGGGCCACTCAAGGACATTCAAAGAGTTGTCTATAAGCCACTCTTGCTGTGTGCTTAGAGTCATTGTCCTGTTGGAAGGTGAACTTTCTGCCCAGTCTGAGGTTCTGAATGCTCTGGACTGGGTTTTCATTAAGGCTATGTTGGTTACTTGCGCTTTTCTTCTACTCTGATGTGTCCCTCAATTCCTGCCACTGAAGGTCACTCTGAAGGTGATGAACAGTGCCTGGTTTCCTTCAAACATGATGTTTGGAATTGAGGTTCATCAGACCTGAGAATCTCGTTTCTCAGAGTCTGAGGGTCCTTTAGGTGCTTTTTGATTGAGTCTGGCCACAGCAGCATAAAGACTGGTGGAGTGTTGCAGTGATGTTTGTCCTTCTGTAGGTTTCTCCTATCTCCACATATAATCATGGAGCTCAACTAGAGTGACCATCAGCTTCTTGGTCACCACTCTAACCAAAGCCATTCTCCATCATTTGCTCAGTTTGGCCAGGAGGCCAGCTCTAGGAAGAGTCCTGGTTGTTCCAAACGTCTTCCATTATGAATAATGGAGGCTACATGCTTCTGTGAACCTTCAATGCAGCAGAATGTTTCTGAACTCTTCCCCAGATGTGTGGTTTGATGCAATCCTGTCTCTGAGCTCTACAGGCATTTATTTTGACCTCAGGGCTTGGTATTTGCTCTAATATGCATTTTCAGCTGTTAGACCTTTTATTAAGACATGTGTGCCTTTCCAAATCATACCCATTCAATTGAATTTACCACAAGTTAACTTCACTCAAAGTGTGATAACATTTACAAGCAAAATGAATGCTCCTGAGCTGAATTTCAGCTGTCCCAGATATGACGAAATGGAATCATTTAAGTTTTTTTATCTTTAATAAATTTGCAGAGATGTTAAAAACCTGTTATTTGCTTTGGCATTATGGTGTATGGAGTGTAGATTAATGTGGGAAAAAAGTAATTTAAAGCAGTTTAACATAAGGCTGCAATAACAAAATGTGAAAAAAGAAGGGGTTTGAAAATTGTCGCAAGGCAATGTATGCATATGTATGTGTATATACCTATGTAAATTGTTTTTAGTTTCATGTACCTTATTGCCCTCAGGACAAATCAGCTGCAAGACTCTGATGTTTATATCTTGTTCACCTGAATAGACAAAGAATGAACAAAGTGCTATCATGTTTATTCATAAGGTATAACCTGGTCTTTGCATTTACACATTGAAAGGTTTACAGCAACAGCAGCGTTTAAAAAAAACATAAACTCTTACTTATCCTAGTGTCAGCGAAGGGTCGGCATACGCTCTGAGGGTAGTTCTCTTTTCTGCCTTTGAATATGTCACTGGTCAGTGCTTTAATTTGCAGCTGAAAATAAATTTGAACAATAAATGAATTCCAGCCAGTGAATAAAGTGTGAAAATAAACATTCAGACAAATGAGAGGTAAATTTTGTTCTACCTGCACCTTCTGCTGTGCACTGATCCCTCGAACATACTTCCGCACGAGGAGACGTGTGTGCAACTTACGCAAGAGCACTGAGGCCTATAAATGCATTTATAACAAAATATATTTTCATCACTTTCAGCTATAAAACAAAACTTTGCATGGTTTCAATAATAAAGGATTAAATAATATATGGAATACCTCTTGCATTATGGGTGGAGGAGTTAGCCAGCTGGTTTTGTCCAATACTGATTTTGGCAGATTCTCTTTGAGTCGAGTGAGGTAGCTCTGTCTGACAAAGGCCAGATACTCAGAGTTGTCCATGCTGACAGGCTGATTCCTGTTTATGAAGCCCTTAATAAACCTGCAGGATGGGGGAAAACAATCTTTTACAACTCAAATATCATAAAATATGTTGCATTTATCTGCTCTAAAAAATACAGTAAAATCAGTAAAATTGTGAAAAAAATAATACAATTGAAAATAACTTTTCTATTTTACAGTCTTTCTCAGTCGCATTTTCTCAGGTGCATTTCTCGAATCAAGGAATAGAATTCTCAAAACCACTTGTTCAACCTCCACATCATCTAGTCACTTGTGCACATCATAAAAGCAGTTTCTCATTCTTTTGAACAAGTTTCGATTGCTTTGGTACATTCAAGCAATTGATTATGTACATTTGACAGCGGTTTCCTACATTATCAGTTGCTATTGTCATGTTGCTCAAAATGTATTATATAGTTTTCTGTGCAATAGTCTTACTAATAGTCCTCAAAACATTGAGTCATTTGTTCATCGTATAAGTCATTAAATGCAAAATGGTTGATCTAGTCGTCATAAACTGTCAAGCATATGTTCTACACATTTCTATTAGACTTTTTGTAAATTTGCCATGAATTGTGCAAGTGAATCTTGACTTAATTAAGAGAATATAGATCAACCAATGATAAACCAGTTCTCTGAAATAGCTCAAAGGTGCATCTCATGAACCTTCAATTGGAAAGCATATAGACAGAGGACAACACAAGAGTTACAAATTCTGACAATGGAGTTTCTAATTGTTTATTTTCACCTTTGTGCCCACATTTCTTTTACTTTTCTATATCACAATGATGTTGTAAAGGTTTTTTGGGTTTTTTTGTCAGACCACTAGTAAAAGTGTAACTGTATCCTATCCAGTCTTTCAATCAATATCCCACATAGAGTAATGTGTACATTTCTACATTTGAAATGGATATGTAAGTGCAGCCTTCTGCATTTCAATAAAGTAACTGTCATCCAAACTGTTGCCATAGTTTACAGCAGGTAATACTAACAGAGTGCACTGTTATATTGACAATATGACTAAGCATTTTGACTTGTTTGTGAACAATGACACGAGGACTTTTCATTCTGATGGCACTGATATGCTCATTGACATAAATACTTGAGAGATGAACTAAAGATTTTGAGTAAGTAACAGGCTTTTGCAGGTAATCCATTGTGTGGTGCTGTTTGTAAGAATTGTTTTGAGAAATGCACATACTTTGCAAATATTACGGATGATTCAAGAAATGCGAAAAACTGTAATATTTTTTTAAATGTAAATTATTAATGTGATGTCAGCTGAATTTTGAACCTGCTCAAAAAACATGCCTTATTATCAATGTTAAAAACCGCTTAAAGGAATAGTTCACCCAAAAACAAAAATTCTATTGTCATTTACTCACCCTGAAGTTTTTCCAAACCTGTTTGAATTTCTTTCTTCTGCTGAACACAAAAGAAGATATTTTGAAGAATGTGGGCAAGTAAATAATGACAAAATGTTCATTTTTGGGTGAACTATTCCTTATTTTTTATGGAAACTGTAATACATTTTTTTTCAGGATTCTTTTATGAAGAGAAAAAAAAGCATTTATTTGATTCTATTAGACTTTTTGTAAATTTGCCATGAATTGTGCAAGTGAATCTTGACTTAATTAAGAGAATATAGATCAACCAATGATAAACCAGTTCTCTGAAATAGCTCAAAGGTGCATCTCATGAACCTTCAATTGGAAAGCATATAGACAGAGGACAACACAAGAGTTACAAATTCTGACAATGGAGTTTCTAATTGTTTATTTTCACCTTTGTGCCCACATTTCTTTTACTTTTCTATATCACAATGATGTTGTAAAGGTTTTTTGGGTTTTTTTGTCAGACCACTAGTAAAAGTGTAACTGTATCCTATCCAGTCTTTCAATCAATATCCCACATAGAGTAATGTGTACATTTCTACATTTGAAATGGATATGTAAGTGCAGCCTTCTGCATTTCAATAAAGTAACTGTCATCCAAACTGTTGCCATAGTTTACAGCAGGTAATACTAACAGAGTGCACTGTTATATTGACAATATGACTAAGCATTTTGACTTGTTTGTGAACAATGACACGAGGACTTTTCATTCTGATGGCACTGATATGCTCATTGACATAAATACTTGAGAGATGAACTAAAGATTTTGAGTAAGTAACAGGCTTTTGCAGGTAATCCATTGTGTGGTGCTGTTTGTAAGAATTGTTTTGAGAAATGCACATACTTTGCAAATATTACGGATGATTCAAGAAATGCGAAAAACTGTAATATTTTTTTAAATGTAAATTATTAATGTGATGTCAGCTGAATTTTGAACCTGCTCAAAAAACATGCCTTATTATCAATGTTAAAAACCGCTTAAAGGAATAGTTCACCCAAAAACAAAAATTCTATTGTCATTTACTCACCCTGAAGTTTTTCCAAACCTGTTTGAATTTCTTTCTTCTGCTGAACACAAAAGAAGATATTTTGAAGAATGTGGGCAAGTAAATAATGACAAAATGTTCATTTTTGGGTGAACTATTCCTTATTTTTTATGGAAACTGTAATACATTTTTTTTCAGGATTCTTTTATGAAGAGAAAAAAAAGCATTTATTTGAAATGGAAACCTTTTGTAACATTATAAATGTCTGTACTGTCACTCAATCAAATTAATGCATCCTTGCTGAATAAAAGTACTTACTGATCCCAAACATTTGAATGATAGTGTACATTTACATTAAAAAATAGACAGACAGACAGACAGACATAGGATAGATAGATAGATAGATAGATAAAACTTTAATTAAATTTCCATTCATTGACTAACTGACTGTGAAGTATCTGACATGATCTCACTTCTTGATGACTTTGACAGCCCAGGCTCTCCTTTCCCTTTCTTTTCTGGCCTGAAGGCCCCGCCAACATGTCTCAATCTTGGTAGCTGTTAAAAATGAATTAAGAGTAATGTTATATATATATGGTTTTCATAAGTATCTGAAGTATTTTAAACCAAAAAAGATCAATACCTGCTTCCCTCTTCCTCTGGTATTCTCCTTTCACCCTATAGCCTTTGTATTTGGCCTGGATTCTTGTGGCTGTAACAAAAGAGATTGGAGACACCAACCAATCAGGTCAAAGCTGACATTGCAAGGATCATCACGACGCCTTCAGGGAATGCCAGTCTTCTTTTGTCAGATGTTACTGGGGCCTTACCTAATTCATGCTTGCAGATCTCAAACGCATCTTCAGTGGCAAAAAGAGTCCTGGGATGGCGAATGAAGATTTTTGTCCTTAAGAAATAAGAGGAAATAGAAAAATATATATATTTCAGAAAACACTAGGAGAAAACAGATATTCTCTGGTCCTAGAAGAACAACACAGTATCATACAGTAGCAGTAGCTTGTACAGTTTGTACCTTCCCATCTTGTACTCGTCTGGTTTATAGCCAAGGTGTTTGATGAGTCGCTGCACTCCCTCTGCTGGTGTCCCCTTCCAGTGTGGCCATGTGTCAGGACATAGAGCCTTATATCTGCAAAGATAAGCATCGAGGTTTGTCACATGTTTGCAGGTGAAAAGTAGTGAGAAGAAGTGCCTGATAGAGAAGATCATTTCAAAGCAACACTAACTGAATACACTGTAACTTTAGATAGAAATGTCTGGCAAAGGCATGAAAGACAACTGAAGTCATAATGAAAACACACAATGCAAATGCACCTTTTCAGGAAGACCTCGTATCTTCTCCTATAAGCAAACCCAGCACGCCTGACTCTCAGGTGCTCCATTAACCCCAGGTACTTGACTTGATGTCTCACCATGACATCATCAAAGTGGTCTGAGGTTAGGCAAGTGAGAGAGAGGTCACAGGCACAGCCTTGTAAAACATTCAGCAGACAAAACCACTTACCAGAGGTGTGAAGTGAAAGGCTCACCTGGCTGCTTACAGTGGTTGGGTTTCAGACACCGCACATACCATGGCTCCTTGGTCATGAGGATTTCAGTGAGGCCTGCAAGGCTGCTCTTAAACTGGGTGGCTACCTGTTAAAAAAAAACACTGGTCAAAAATGTCTTTTTGATTCCTGTACATGAATAAAGTGCTGCAATAGCTTAAAAACAGGTGTTGCTCATAGGTTATCATCTATAATGGTACTATACTAAAACAATAATCAGACAATCTGCAAATTTGTTTTCTCGTAGCCTGAAAATGAACATTACAAATATATTATAGAGAGAAAGAGAGCGAGAGAACAGATTGGTACAATTATTTGTTTTAAGTGTCTATTTAAACATCTTTCACTGTACCGTCTCGGGTCTTTTCTTGCCGTCAGGTTCAATAGTATGGAAGCAATGCTGTATAATACTGTTCTTAGACTGTCGCATGACCTTAAACAATAACAAAAAAAATTTCCATTTATGTCTATTTCATAGTCATTATTTTTTCAGTTATGTCAGGCCAAGAGAGAATGCATGCTGTGGTGAAACCTCTTACCTCCTTAATGTTTCTGTACAGAAGATCATTATTTTTGTCAAGAAATCCTGACATGAGGAAACCATAGATGTCAAGATAAGGAAATGTTTTAAAAACCTTGTTTGTCTTTAAACTGTTTGCATTAAATGAAACTTACCAACAACTGAGTAAGTAACCTCTCCGGCATAGTGTAGAAGTCGAAAATCCCCTCGTTCAAGGGTCTTGCGTGTTTTCGGGTCAGCCAATTTGTGTCTGAAATTTAGAAAAAGTAAACTTGATTAATAAGTGAATACAATGCTTCGCAGCAGTACAAATTCTTGTTTACCACAGCACTTCAAGTCTAGTTTGCATTTGAAGGTTTTATCTATTGTTGTGTAATTAAATGTATTGCCATAACATATTTACAGGCTATTACATGGCAGATGCAGATTAACAAACAATATAAGAAATATAAACATTGGATAAAATTAAACATAGAAAAATAACTAAACTATTGTATATATACAAAGTCCATTGTATATATATATAATTTAATAATAATAATAATTTATGCATTTAGCAGACACAGCGACTTACAGTGCATTCAGGCTATACATTATTTACCAGTATGTGTGTTCCCTGGGAATTGAACCCACGACCTTTTGCGCTGCTAATGCAATGCTCTACCACTGAGCCCCAGGAAAATTATAAGTAAGTAAGTCCATAAAAGATTCTTTAAATGTACCATCTTACAGTCCAGCTTACAAAATAAGTCATTCAGAGTTTGGCCTGATAAAAATCATTGTCTCATGACATTATAAATTGAGCAGACTAAAAACTTGTTTTACAGACACATTAGTGCCACAATACTGACATTTTGGTGGTTCCTCTCATTTCAATAAATGCCCATGAGTCTATCTAGTATATACGACAGCTTGTATATTCACAACTTAGTCATGTCTGGATTTAAAAACTTGCAGGTTTTAGCTGAGGACTAGGATTGTAATATCAGTATAAACAGAAGCGATCTGCATTCAGTATCTACAAAATTAGCTATTATTATTTTTAGGCATTTATTTCAAAGCGTGTCCATTCCTGTTCCTGGAGGGCCGCCTTCCTGCAGAGTTTGGCTCCAACACACCAGCTTGGAAGTTTTTAGTGATTCTGGAGACCTGGATTAGCCGGTCAATTAGTACATTAGTTAAACTCTGCTGGAAGGTGGTCTACCAGGAACAGGATTGGACAGCCCACAAAAGCCTACAATGCCTACAAAAGAGTCATAAAATGAATAAAATCATCTAGTGATATGATAGCATTGAAATACCAGAATTAAGTCAGTTTGAAGTGAAAAGCTACCCACGTGACAAAATGAGGGTGACCGCACATCTTCTCCTCTAGCTTCTCCAGGAATGTATAATCTGTGGCTTCTCCAGGACGCAAACATTCTTCATCCTTTAATTGGGTGCATGACATAAAGACTGTGACTTAATCACATCTTGATGTGTATGTCAGCTTGAATCAGTTCCACGTACCAGTATTGATATGATGCCTCTATGTTTCTCTTCCACCAGATCACAGATGATCTTGTTGTTAAAGTATGGCACTGGCTCCCACTGAAAAATGTCAACATGGGGAAAAATGCTTATCAGTGAAAATATGCTAAAACACAAGGTGAGGCAGATCTGTGTCCCAAAGCATTTACATAACATTACTATCTGTAAGTGTAACAAATGGTGTATGTACTGAAAATATTCACCTCGATTCCCTCCATCTCATACTCCTCCTGCTCTGATTTGAGGGTGAGTTGGATGAAAAGCTGCTGAAGCTTTTCATTGCAGAAGTTTATGCAGAACTGTTCAAAACTGAGGAGAAAAGCACCAGTAATCACACACATGGTTAATATCAATCCATCAAAACATATATCTATCTAGTACTCCTGTGCTGCTTAATATTTTTGTGGAAAATACACTTTTTGATGAATAGAATGTTTTTAAAAAAGAGCATTTATTTCAAACAGACATTTTCTGCAACACTGTCTTTACTGTTAAATTACGAATTTAACAGTATTAAATTCGTAATCAAAATTAATGCATCCTTGCTAAACCTTACTGACCCCTTTTAAATGATAGATGGCCCATTTATTTGTGTCTAGAGGGCTTGTTCTGACACTATATTGATAAAAAGGTTACTAATTGGTTTTGTTAACACATTAACCCTTTTTCTTGAAGGAAACCATTACAATACATTTATTCAGTGAGTGTGTATGACCGCAATGCTTCAGGGTCACCTGTTCACGTCAAACACTTCAAATCCATAGATGTCAAGCAGTCCAATCACCGTCTTTCTGGTTGAATCCTGCATCATACATATTATAAATAGACTGATAACCTAATAATCTATTAACTAATTCATGTATTTTTATAAACCCCTATAAAAAGCATAATTTGTAAATTCCATGTAATCATGCATACCTTATTAGCCAACGATTCATTAATCTTATTAACAAGCCATGAGAATGTGCGGCCATAGATGGCTTTGGCTAGTGCATCTCTGGCATACTTTGCATGTTCAGCGGTGAAAGGGCTTAGAACCTGAAAATGATAAATACTACATAATCATGGATTTCTTAAGTACAGGAAATGTTAAAAAACATACTTAATATTCCACTTCCATTTTAAATTTACATTTATTTATCATTTAATAATAACTCTGTATAGCAATATGAATGTAAAACATGTTTTTTGTGCAACAATTAATGTGACATACAAGTCTCACCTCTTCTGCTTTGGCTTCAATCTTTCTGTGAGTTAAACCCTCCTGTAACATGCTTAAGGGGATTCCCAATAACTGACAAGAATAAATAAGAAATAAAGGAAAGAGAGAGAAATGGGTAGCAAAAACAAAACTAAGAGGTCAAAATTGGCATTACAGTGTAAACCGTAAAACTAATGCATAATTATTCGAAAACCTGATAAAAGTGTCGGTGGAAAGTACCTTTGACAGCCAGTGTACTTCCGCACTGCTGTATAATGTGGCATAACCATGGGCACTGGCCTCAAAGTGAACATTGCCGAGATGAAGGACACTGGCAATAATTGCAAACAGATGCTAAAAAAGACCAAACATATTAAACAATGACTTCTCTTTCTAAAAAGCAGCCTTCTACACTGACCCAGTCATCCAAGTGGACAAAAACTATAATTAACATTGCAATATGAATGTAAAACATGTTTTTTGTGCAACAATTAATGTGACATACAAGTCTCACCTCTTCTGCTTTGGCTTCAATCTTTCTGTGAGTTAAACCCTCCTGTAACATGCTTAAGGGGATTCCCAATAACTGACAAGAATAAATAAGAAATAAAGGAAAGAGAGAGAAATGGGTTGCAAAAACAAAACTAAGAGGTCAAAATTGGCATTACAGTGTAAACCGTAAAACTAATGCATAATTATTCGAAAACCTGATAGAAGTGTCGGTGGAAAGTACCTTTGACAGCCAGTGTACTTCCGCACTGCTGTATAATGTGGCATAACCATGGGCACTGGCCTCAAAGTGAACATTGCCGAGATGAAGGACACTGGCAATAAGCCTGTGTTCAGCATGAGAGTCCACATTATTCTCTCCCCCATCTCAATGAAAGTAACTGTGATACTGATATTGCATTGCCTGCCTTTTTTATAGTCTATTCTAAGAGATCATATGAGTGGGTGCAGGACTCACATATATGAGGTTCTCATTAAACCGTTTTCTGAGGTTGTCCATAAATGCTGTCTCACTGGTGTAGGCGTCCAGGAGAACAAAGTCTTGAATGCCCACCCGGTCCCGAGCTGTCAAAGAGCCCTCCATATCCTGCAGGATCCGCTGGCAGCGCTCCTCTAAACTCTGTTAATCACAGACATACAAAATAAAGAAAGGAGTAGATAATTTTTCCCAGAAACAGCATTAGAAGTTGCTTGAAAATATACACCTATTTGTTGTACTTTGATTATTTATATTCTTCAGGACAATTACTGCATAAAATCTTGTAATTGTATATGTTTAACTGTAATTGCTCACAAATGTACACAAATGACCAACATCACCAACTTTCTTTCACTCTGGTGTTTTTTACATCCCCCTACATCCAGTAATATATCATTTCAGATGTGGCCTTGAACAAATCCTTTCAACAACATGCCATGAATCGTCTGAGTGCAGCCTCTACTTATCTAATCTAAAATGTTTTCTGCACCGTCTATCAAAAGGGACGTTCGTCAATCAACACTGAGAATGACAGGGTCCACCCCAGTCTTGACAAACAGGAAGGATATTGTTTTTACGCGTTGATAAAATCGTATGTCCTCTGAAGTTATGTTTTGAAAGAAGTAAATGGCCCTAAATATCACTGTAAAAATTTTAACATTTTCACAGTAAAAAATGATTGTGGTTAACTTACCATACCTTACCACATTTGGCGAAAGATTTACAGTAAAATGTTTTAAATGTATGGTTTTGGAAGTAAAAACTATTACCATATAAATGTCTAAAAAAATGTAATGGGATTTTTTACATTGCACAAATATTAACAATATATTAAAAGGCTAAATAATTTTTTTTCTTTTTTTTTAACCAAAGAAAAAGTTTTGTTAAAGAAAAGTATACATTTTAGTTGCAGAAACACTGTGATTCTCAGTTTGACATATTATTCTTGAGTCATTCTACTACTAGACTGTTACATAAAAAGCTGAGGCACATTATTTGCTGAGAGACACAGCACAGTGAGCTGTATTACACCATTAGTTCGGCTGTATCAACATGCTTTATTCACTACAAGAATAAATTTACATCAAAAGCTGCATAATATTTTACACAAACAAAATATGTACCTTTTTAGTTCTCTTGTGTTATCGATCTATCTTCGACCTGAAATATTTTTAAATTTGATCTAAAAAAATTTTATGAAAATATGGGAGCCCTTACCTTCAATGCAGTGACTGTTTCTCTGAGTACTGATGTTGGAACTGTGTATGATCTTATCCAGTTTTGTAAAGACAGAGCATCGGTGATTATTTCAAGTGCAACAGGAAACACTGTCATATCACACTCACCACGTCCACCATGGGAAGTCATTAATAAAAAGTTTGCTAAGGAAGCGGGGGTCTGTGTGTATGTGTGTGTCAAGAAACATCTGTCTGAAACAGAAATCATGATGGATTTATTGTCTAGCATCCTGAAAAGCTCAGCTCAGCGTAGGTTTGTCCTATCTTGGTTCCCTTAAACCTGAGGGCAAATCTATTTCTATCCGAGATTACACGGTTCCGTTCCTGTCATGGGATGGTATTTGGGCCAAGGTCACGGACATACAAAAACTCTCAATAAATGAACTATTCCTGTCTGGTGCTACTGATGTTTGATTTACCTCTAAGAACAGATGGAACACGCACTCCTTCTCTCTTTCTTCCTCACACACACACAAATATCATTAATAATATCTTATTTCAAGAAGCACACCATCTGAAACCACATAAGTTTACAATTCATCATAAAACATATCCTTTTCAGAATTGTCCAGTTACTTGTACTCTATAAAGCCATACCGTATCATATTTGATACAGAAATTACTAAGGCCCTTAATTATCAAAATGATCAAAACTTTGCTGAAAAAATTTGCATTGATAGTTTATACTTTTTAGCAAGTAAAAAGCATTTTACTATAATTATAAAAATGTCCCCCTTCAGGTTTTGATAAACGTGTCTTTTTGCTATGAAATCTTTACTGTTTTTTATAAGGTAAATGTAAGAATAACTTTTGTTAGTACAAAATCAAGATGAACACTTACTGGACTTAAGTAAATAAATGAGTATCAAATATGATACATGAGGCTTTGGAGGAATGTTTATTTGTACATTTCCAAATCGTCATTGGATTGCATTATATGTTTTTCCCCTCACAGTAAAAACCAGAGCTTTGATCATAAAATTTAAATACTTAAAACGTTAAATATAATTTTACTAAGACATATTAATGGGAGATATAGAGTGACAACTTATATTTACATGCATTTGAAGTAGACTGTTTTAAAGATCTCATTTATTTACATTACAAGTTATCAAAATTTCATCTTACTTTTTGGCCATATAGATATCAGCAAATGTACATATGGCGCATTTTTGCTTAGTTTGGGCCTATGATTAAAACAGAGGAGGATTTTCTCCTACATCATATATGATTCATAAAATGCATCAAATATATACAAATGAATCAAATATAATACTCAACAAAAAACACAACTTTTATTTATTTAATATTTTTGTAAGTGTTCAACAAACTGTTCAGTTAAACAAGAGATTTTTACGATCATTTCATATGTCAGGCTTCATGGTTAAACAGTTACTGACAACATTAGTAAAATAAAACGCACTAAGTTAGCTGTCAGTCAGTTGTGTACCACAAAAGCGAAAGTGCAGAGACTAGGAAATGCTCTGAAAGATAAAGCTGGCATCACACTTGAGTCCTGTCTATCAGCTGGCAAAGAGCACTTAAACCAGAGCCAAGAGGGGATGCCAAGCCTCTGGCAGTCTGTCAATGTTCTTCTTTCATTACACACAGCCTGGCATGTAGTGCATCCGCTTAAAAGACAATCAACTTTAAACTCAGCGCATTTCTTGTTACAGATACCCAGTTAAAACACTTTTTTAACTTGACCATTACTTGATTGCAACATATGAATATTTATATAAAACCACAAAAACTATAAAAGTACAATATAACATATCATAATAATTGAATATAATAATATATACACACAAATACTATATATTATATATCACGTATACACATATTATTCTTGCTACCATTGTGTAGAGTTAAGAATGTTAAGATTGTTTTTTTCTTTTTCTTTCTTATAATCAAAACTGATCAGGTCTTAATTAAAAAAACAAAAAGTTAATTTACACGATGACTTCGATTTCCACTTTGGTGGCACTGTTATTAGATACATCCTGCTGTATTTCCAAGTGAGTCACTGAGACATTAAAGCTGATTTTAATGGAGAAGGAAAGCCTATCTGGTTAACTGACCATCATCTGAGAGGCCATTCTATTGTTCCAAAACTCCAGTATGTCACTGGATCCCAGTGCTCAGCTCACAGTATGGCTTGAGACTTCGGAAAGAGCTAGAGCTCATCATTGGTCACTGGCCCACATTCTTCTATAACAGCTACTACACAAAGACTTGACAAATTTTGCTGCTTAAAGTCTAAATCTGAATTTACCTTCTTCAACCTGTACTAGTTATGCCTTTTACCTTTATTTCTCTGTTCCAATTTTTTTTTTTATTCTGTATAGGTATTAATGAGAACTTCTCGATTTTTCCTCAAAATAATGTTTGAACTTTTTTACAAAATGGAAATAAAAAAGAAAATACAGTAAAATCTCCCAGTCATTTTGTAGTCCAATTTTGAGTCACATATTCAAAAAATATGATAAATCCCAATTTTTTTTTAAAGAAGAGGAACTTACAGAATAAAAAATGCAATATATATATCAGGCTAAATGAGTCAAAAAATGATCACAGCTTATGAGTATTTAAATTTTACTACATTATTTCAGCTGCTTTCTCCGCAGACATAAGTATATGAAATATTCCTGAATTACCTCAGCATCCATTGTTTTTTCCAAAAGAGATGATTTTTAATTCTCCTTGTATTGGTCCAGGGCTCAGAAGTTTAAAGGGCCTTTAGTGCCCAGTTTGCCCCAGCATGATGGAAACCCAGGCCAGCAGAAGACACGTCTGATCCACTTCACATTCGGTCCTGATCAGTTCAACTCGCTTTTTCTTTCTCACGTTTCTTCTCTATCTCACATCTTTCCATCTCTTGTTCTCATGAATTTATTTCCGTTTAAGCACCACTACTAAACTCAGCTCACGGTCTGCTCCAAGATGCTGAATGATTCATGGAGGGGCGGCAAGAGAAGATATCATTCAGCGCCTCTCCTTAGAGGCCACTGCCCCACCATGTGTAACACAAGGCTGTGGAAACCTGAGCTAAAACCCTGCTCCCTCCCCTCCTACCTGTCTTCTTCTGCACAAAATTACATTGTTGGGGTCTAGTTACTGATCTTTGATTAGGTGGATCCGTTTTCTGCTAATTACTACCCACTCACCAACACAAGGCCCGTGGCTCATAGCCCATTTGGTGTAAAATTGCCTCTATTTTATTTTATTTACAAACTGATGGATGTGTAATCACTCTGACTGCTGGGACGGTCAGCTGAGGCTCTGATGGAACCTGAGTCAGGAGATGTTTACCTCATTACTGTAAAGCCTTCCTTAGGTCATGTTTAGGTTCAGATGCCCCACTTTCATCACTCATGTAATTTTAGTTTCTTGAGATGTACATTTGCATTCATCAGCTGACTCTAAATGAAATCAGGTAATGGTCAATGCCATTGCGTAAACACAGTCACTCAGCTGGTTCATGAACGAATCGTTCTTTTGAAACGATTCTTTTCAGTGAACCTGTTCAACCTAGTTGACCAAATCGGACTGAATCGTTTAAAACAGTTCGAACCGAGTACATTGCTACAAGAGCATTTGAATGTTGAATGTTGTCAGAATTACGTGATGACGTAAAAATAACTGATTAATGAATCGTTTTAACTGATTCGCTAGAACGAACCGTGTAAAAGAACCGGTTTGCGGACTTCCATTCCATGTGTGATATGTACCATACACTTGAGGTAGGCTACATCTTTTTTACTAAGCGCCATGTCATCAACTGACCGTTCGCAAAGAGCTTGATTGACAGGCGATCTGTTCAAAAATACGTTCTGATGTTTATTCGTGTTTATTTCGTGCTTTAAGTAAATATGAAAAGACGATCGGTTCACGTGTTTGAACCGAGGCAATACAGCGATCTGTCACGATTTATTAAAGAGCCACAAAATGGTATTTATTGTTTGGAATGGATTTCTTTAAAAATCCTGAGATCTTGCTTCATACCAGAAGTAACCTGCTCTGTCTTTGTCGGTGTGTTGTCAGTTTCCTCTTTGCTCTGCGATGTATCTTTCTATGGCAAGCCGTTTTAGCTTAAAATATCCCCAGTGTTACTCGTCGTAATTGCATTTTTACTAGTAACAATTCAATTAGAGAGCTCTACAATTACATTTTTACTAGTAAGAATGTAATTCCACAGCTCTACAGCTACATTCTTACTAGTAAGAATTACAGTTAGAGAGCTCTCTAATACAATTCTTACTAGTAACAATTAAATTACAGAGCTCTGTAATTGAATTAGAGAGCTCTGCAATTGCATTCTTACTAGTAAGAATTCAATTTGAGAGCTCTACAGTTCAATCCTTACTAGTAAGAATTACAATTAGAGAGATCTCTAATTCAGTTTTTACTAGTAAGAATTCCATTTAGAGAGCTCTCTAAATCAATTCTTACTAGTAACAATTATAATTAGAGAGCTCTGTAATTCAGTTATTACTAGTAAGAATTCCATTTAGAGAGCTCTCTAATTCAATTGTTACTAGTAAGAACTGAATTAGAGAGCTCTTTAATTCGATTACAGAGCTCTGCAATTAAACATATCTTTAATGTGGTTTTTTACTAGTAAAAATTGAATTAGAGAGCTCTGTAATTGGAATTCTTACTAGTAATAACTGAATTGCAGAGCTCTCTCATTATAATTGTTACTAGTAAGAATTGATTTAGAGAGCTCTCTAACTGGCATTGTTACTAGTAAGAATTTAATTGTAGAGCTCTCTAGCTGAATTGTTACTAGTAAAAATGCAATTACGAGTAACACTGGGGATATTTTAAGCTAAAACGGCTTGCCATATCTTTCACTATGTGAGAAGTTGAACATGATTTGTAGTGTGAGAGCGGCATTGTTTGTCGGGGATGGCAACAGTAACCAAGGAGAGCGGGTCTTTGCGAACGGTCAATTTTGCCCTTCTTTGTCAATTCCAAATCAATATGATTCCTATCAAAGCCTGACTATGATAGAATAATTTCCCCCTTGATTTCTTCTGCCCATTTAATCTAATCTCGTGATCTATATTTTGTCTTTTTAAGATAAATAAATAAATACAATTGTAGTTTTTGTGTCAACATAGCACCTCTGAACCAGGGGTGCGTTTCCCAAAAGCAACTATGGTCGCAAGTTCCGTCGTTACCAATAGAGTTATGCCGAGTTCACACTGGACGATTTTCAAACTCGTCGGATCGCCGTTGTTTTCACACTGCGTGACTGTAGCATTCAGTTGCTGCTGTGTTCACATTGCACGATGGATCGGCGACAGGGGGGTTCACACTGCATGACTTCACAATAGGAAGAATCGCCGACAGCTCTGTCTGGTCCGCAAACTACATTTCACAACAAAACACACGCGAGAAGTGATACGGAAATAAGAGCAAGACTGTAATTATTTAAAAAATATATATATAGCCCGCAAATTGTCTGTGAGCTGATTTCCAGCTACAAGGGAAAAAATGTATGCAGATTATGCAGGAGGGAGATGCAGGGAACAGGGATTGGGTGTTCTGCAAAGAGAGTTGGAGGTAAATAATTTTGCAGTAACTGTTATGCTGATGTTGTGGCTGGTCAAGCAAATGTTTGTGCTTGTTTCTGTATGATATAATTGTTCATTACCTATTAAAATACTGATATTCTGGTCAATAACTCCTCCCCGAACTTCCCTCTGTGCTGTATCTTGGTCTCTCATTGGCTGTAGGTCATCGCCGA
>NW_015505191.1:2292420-2416737 GCF_001515645.1 Sinocyclocheilus grahami
TTTTGATTTTTTTTCAACCAGGAGGTCAGATGTGGAACCAAGTCAGTCCTTTCAAGTCACAAGTAATGCCGAGTTCACACTGCACGATTTTCAAACTTGTCGGATCGCCGTTGTTTTCACACTGCGTGACTATCTGGGGTAGCATTCAGTTGCTGCTGTATTCACATTGCACGATGGATCGCCGACAGGGGGTTTCACATTGCATGACTTCACAATAGGAAGAATCGCCGACAGCTCTGTCTGGTCCGCAAACTACATTTCACAACAAAACACACGCGAGAAGTGATACGGAAATAAGAGCAAGACTGTAATTATTTAAAAAATATATATATAGCCCGCAAATTGTCTGTGAGCTGATTTCCAGCTACAAGGGAAAAAATGTATGCAGATTATGCAGGAGGGAGATGCAGGGAACAGGGATTGGGTGTTCTGCAAAGAGAGTTGGAGGTAAATAATTTTGCAGTAACTGTTATGCTGATGTTGTGGCTGGTCAAGCAAATGTTTGTGCTTGTTTCTGTATGATATAATTGTTCATATATCTATTAAAATACTGATATTCTGGTCTATAACTCCTCCCCGAACTTCCCTCTGCCCTGTATCTTGGTCTCTCATTGGCTGTAGGTCATCGCCGACGTAGCTTTCAGTCAGAAATCATTGCACACAGGGTGATTGTGAATCGCCGACAGCTCCAGATATTTAGCATGCCAAATATTTCACGGGCGTCGGCGACGTGTCGGCGATTCCCTCAGATCGCGTCTTTGATAATTAACACTGCGTGATTGTCACTGGCGTGAACGAGCACCGATTTGCCTCCGATTTCGGGCATTTGTCGGCGATTTCGCAAAACCTGTCGGCGAGTGAAAAATCGTGCAGTGTGAACTCGCCATAAATGGAACGAACCACCATAGTTCGCTAACGATGCTTTTGGGAAACGCACACCTGCTCCGAACACACCTGCCTGTTTCCAAAAGGGGTTTCTGGTCATCTCCCATTGGGCAGGCCAACAGATAGTCCCGCCCCAGAACTCACATCATTGGTTGAACTAACGTTGCTGTGTTGGAACGAGTGGTATAGTTTGCTATTTTATGCCGAGTTCACACTCTGCACGGTTTTAGCATGCTAAATATCTGGAGCTGTTGGCGATTCACAAACACTCTGTGTGAAATTATTTCTGACTGAAAACTACATCGGCGATGACCTACAGCCAATGAGAGAGCAAGATACAGGGCAGAGGGAAGTTCGGGGAGGAGTTATAGACCAGAATATCAGTATTTTAATAGATATATGAACAATTATATCATAAAGAAGCACACAAACACAGCCACAATATCAGCATAACAGTTACTGCAAAATTATTTACCTCCAACTCTCTTTGCAGAACACCCAATCCCTGTTCCCTGCATCTCCCTCTTGCATAATCTGTTTTTCTTTTTCTCCTTGTAGCTGGAAATCAGCTCACAGACAATTTGCGGGCTATATATATATTTTTGAATAATTACAGTCTTGCTGGAGAACTCCGGTCTGATGCACACAGGTTCTCGCGTTATTTCCGTATCACTTCTCGCGAGTGTTTTGTTGTGAAACGTAGTTTGCGGACCAGACAGAGCTGTCGGCGATTCTTCCTATTGTGAAGTCGTGCAGTGTGAACCCCCCTGTCGCCGATCCATCGTGCAATGTGAACACAGCAGCAACTGAATGCTACCCCAGATAGTCATGCAGTGTGAAAACACTAAAATTAAAATTATTTTGTTTGGAGTTTTACGAAAGCCTTATCCAAACACTTCGCTGGATTCCAAAGGTAAACTAATTATCCCACAATCGCAGAGTAGTTAATCGCTATAAAAAATAAATTCTGAAATGTACATCACGGTGTAAAATGATCCGTAGAATCAAGGCTCAGCTCAAGAGATCGGAAATTCCACAGCAGCACAAAATGGCCATGTTAATATTCATAGCTCTAATTAGTGTCCCCGACTACACCTTTGACCTAATTTATACATTAGTGTTGCAAGTAGATACAGTGGTGAAACAGATGCTCTCTCTTGTAACTAAACACAACACACTTCAGATAAAAAGGAACTAAACTGTCCGTGATGGTAGACCCTCAAAGATTACATGGTGTTACACCGTTTTGTTTTATTAGACTATAATATAAACATTGGAAGAATGTATAAATATTGGAAGAATGTCCACGACTTTAACTGTACATTTGTATTTTACAAGTATAAATTGTAAACATGTATGCCATGCTGTGTTCAGCAATGATAAAAATTATATTAGTTTGTCAGTATAGATATATAGATAGATAGATACTGAAATTTTGATTATGCATTACTAAACAAATAATTATGTACGGCTCATCCAAGATAGGTTAAGGTCAACAGTCCAGTGTCAAGAAATAAGCTGCAAACTCTCTCCAGAGCAAAAGTGTTGCTATGCACAGTTGGTACATCTTACCTTAGAGTTCAGGCAGTACATGTTTTGATGAGAGCAAGACAATATTCGCGTCCTGTTTGGTTTGTTTGAATTGAGAGTCCCGAGAGAGAATGGGGCAGTGCCAGTGGTGCAGAGAGGTGTAGCGCACTGTATGTGCGTTGGTGTCCAGCATTAGAAAAAAGATGAGGTCCAAGAAGAGTTGAAGTGGGACACTGCTTATTATGGCTGCATCACCTGGATTTATGGACATCCCACTATGAAACATGCTCTACATTGGCTGTCGTAGTGTCCTATTTTTCTTTTCCTTTTTTTTTTGAGACTGGCCTCATTCCCAAATGCTCAAGGCGCAGACTACACAGTGTTGTGATCTTAATATACAGTGTGATTTGTATTTGAATTTTACTTAATTTATTTATATTTGTAAAAGTCGAATAAAGTAATTGAAAATCAGTATTGCGCTGTCATTTTAAACCTATTTATGGAACCTATTAATGTTAAGATTTGTCAAAATGTGCATCAGAATTACTAACTGTACATTTTGGGCAATACTTGAGGGTTTTGCTTAATAATATTACACATTTCTCTATACTGCACTACTTCTATCTGTCCTAAATTACATTTTAAAATCAAATTGAATTTCACATTTTTGCTGTGTTTATCTTTTATATCTTACAGTAGTTTAAACCTTTTTAAAGGGATTAATATTGTGAGTTTTTAACCTATAGCTATAAAATGATCAAACAACACTTTTTTTGTTTTTAACTTTTAGATGAAATATGTGGTAAGTCTATAAAATCACACTCTTTTTGTCCAATATGATTAAAGAAATACATTCATTAATTGTATTCATTTATTGTCCAGATAATGTAATTATTTGCAATATAACAACATGTAGATGACTATTACAAGGTCAACCTCACAACAGGGTAGCTGTGACCCATTTGCAATATAACTGTACTATACAATACAAAACATTGTAATGTATAATATTTAATGTTCACAACCTCTTGTTTTTACAAAAAAAAAGTTTTTCAAGAATAAATGGCATAATGCTATTTCAGAGAGCTTTCCAATCAACTGGCTTCTTTCCTGATGCTTTAAGCAAAATGTTAGTTTTAGAGAAGTGCCTAGATCCAGAGAAGCCTAAATGTGCCGAGTATGGTGATGGATGTGAAGTCTCAAGGACATGATGACGTTTCTGGAAAAGAAAAAAAACAGCCAGTCATATATTTCTTTCTATTGTATCATAATGTGTTTTAAAGGTGCATTTTTAGTTGCAATATTCACAGTAACCCTGATTATTCATACCACTAGCAAAAGTGTCCAGTAACAGTAACATTCTGCAGGTCAAAAACTCATTGGCCTTTACGAGACAACTACTCCATGTAACATAAAACCGCTTTAATGTTTTATTGAGTGTACATGATTTTTTACATACTTTTTCAAAAGTTCTGTTTATCACTTTATGTGTAAACTTTGTTTAAAAAATGCTAAGTGCACTTTTATTCCTGATAAATATATTGACATTTCATAATTCTGTCTACATTAACTTACTCTGTCGATCACTCTGCCTTTCCTCTGAGCATAAGAGCCCCAAAGCAGAAAGACCAAGCCATTGAGATTCCTGCTGAGCCACAGGACCACAGCATCTGTGAAGATCTCCCAGCCTTGACCCTCATGAGAGGTGGGTTGATGAGCCCTCACTGTCAACACAGAATTCAGCAGCAGAACACCTGACAATGGAAAGAACATTGACATTAAAAATAAAATCTGTAGCTTTTAAATTATAACTGGTAACACCTTGATGGGTCACTCATATACAGGCACATACACAACAGTTCAAAAGTTTGGGGTCAGTAAGATGTTAAAATGTTTTTGAAAGAAGTCCTTTATGCTCAAAGCAGTGCTCTATGCTTACTTTTTTTTTTAGGAGCACAGTCAAACAATTCAGGAGCACCTTCTGATTAATATTATGAGGTGATATTTGACTCCTTAAAGTGATTGACAGGGGCATTTTTTTTATTTTTGTAAGGGCATTTTTTCTAATTTTATTAAAAGTGTCATCTTTTATATCAAGTTAAAAAATGTATATTTATAAGCTTTTTAAAATTTCGAATTAAAACAGTAGAATAAGAAGAATACGATACTGATCAAATGAAATCAGTATTAACAAAATTAATTTGCAATACAGAGGTAGATTTAATAATAGAAAATGATATCTATTTAATCATATAAATTATTTATAATGATGAACCTTTAAAGGGGTCGTATGATGCTGCTAAAAAGAACATTATTTTGTGTATTTGGTGTACTAAAATGTGTTTATATGGTTTAAAGTTAAAAAAACACATTTATTTTCCACATACTGTACATTATTGTTGCTCCTCTATGCCCCGCCTTTCTGAAACGCGTCGATTTTTACAAAGCTCATCGGTCTGAAAAGCGAGGTGTTCTCTGATTGGCCAGCTATCCAGTGCGTTGTGATTGGCTGAATACCTCAAGCGTGTGACGGAAATGTTACACCCCTTACCATATTGTGATGCCCTGTCCGGCCGGAGCGTAACATTAAACCATGTCTGCATTTGTGATTGGAGAAATGACAAACATCAAGTGCTACTCTACACTGCTCAAAACTCACGTTTGAATCATCAGTGGCAAATTCTTTAAATATAAAAAACGTACTTACAGTCTGTGAGTCAGAATAGCCAGCATTGTAGTCTACTCTACCAGGATCAGGAAACAGTCCTCCATAAAATGTGCTGCACACATCTGAATATTTAAGTTAAACTGTTCTGGAACAGTGTTGTAAATACAACTTAACCACTGATTTCTAGTCGTGTCCTCTTTTGGAAGGCCAAACAAAGTAGTTTCGCTTTCACAACGAAAAAGCGTCACACACCGCGGCCTTGAGTGAGCGGAGGCCGGAGGCCTAGAGTGAGCCGTGGCCTAGAGTATGCGGAGGCCGGCTTGAGTGAGCAGAGGCGGGCGGGCTTGAGAACGGCGCGGCCGGCGGATTCGACGAAGGAGCGTCCGGCGGGCTTGCGGCAACTACATGTGACGACCCCGGGCTGGACTCCGGTGATTCCTCAGCGAGCAGCACGGATCAGCTCCAGGCATGACAAAGCATATATTGTCCTCTTTTGGAAGGCCGAACAAAGTAGTTTCGCTTTCACAACGAAACACAGCGCCTTCACGACATGGCGGCGGCGGCAACAACAATACTACAGCGAGAATAAAAGTTACGCCTTCTTTCTTTGCGTGAACATTTGGGCGGCGTTATGCAAATCTTCCCACATAGTGACGTAGATATGTGGGGGCGTGTTAGAACGAGCCGTTTTAGGTAGGCGTGGTTGACTCTTAACTTTTATAAAGAATATCTCTTTGGATTTGAGACTTTAGTCTTTGCAACTTTACAGATCTTCTTTATGCACCAAGAGCTTGTAACACTCAAAAGAGAAAGGAAAAATTGAAATCGCATCATATGACCCCTTTAAAAACGAAACTAAAACTGTCAGTAGGTGGCAGCAAGTTACTGATTTTATCACTGAATCATTCAGCGCAAACACAAATATACTGATCGGGTCAGTAGCACTGGTGCTCCTAAATATTTTTTCATAGTCGCACGCAGTAGTTTTCACACTGTGTGCATTTATTTGATCAAAAGTACAATAAATAGATATACTGTGCAATATTATTACAATTACAACTATTTTCTATTTTAATATATTTTAAAATTACAAATTAAAAAATGTTCAGCAGCCATTACTCCAGTTTTCAGTGTTATATAATCCTTCAGAAATCATTCAAATATGCTGATTTAATGCTCCAGAATAATTTCTTATTATCAGTGTTATAGAGCTACAGTGTGACAGCCCTTTTTCAAAATTCTTGAAAATTCAAAAGAACAACGTTTATGTGTTATTACAACATTTATATGTTATTTATTGTAATATTATAAATGTCTTTTAAAAAGTATTAATATCTTTAAAAAAAAAAATTTTAACTACCCTGTTTAGCCCATTCTGTGAGGTCTCCATGACCTGGGTGCCCGAAGCCAACAATATCTTCCTTCAACTCCGTAAATATGTTTTCCAAACTGAAATAAGTGAAGCAGGTCAACATACAGAGTAGTCATTAGAGTATTATTACAATTACAACTATTTTCTATTTTAATATATTTTAAAATTACAAATTAAAAAATGTTCAGCAGCCATTACTCCAGTTTTCAGTGTTATATAATCCTTCAGAAATCATTCAAATATGCTGATTTAATGCTCCAGAATAATTTCTTATTATCAGTGTTATAGAGCTATAGTGTGACAGCCCTTTTTCAAAATTCTTGAAAATTCAAAAGAACAACGTTTATGTGTTATTACAACATTTATATGTTATTTATTGTAATATTATAAATGTCTTTTAAAAAGTATTAATATCTTTAAAAAAAAAAATTTTAACTACCCTGTTTAGCCCATTCTGTGAGGTCTCCATGACCTGGGTGCCCGAAGCCAACAATATCTTCCTTCAACTCCGTAAATATGTTTTCCAAACTGAAATAAGTGAAGCAGGTCAACATACAGAGTAGTCATTAGAGATGTACTGTAATATATCACTGTGGTGAGATGATCAGTATAGTTATTCTCACAGTTCAGTACAATGTGGTACCTAGGAGGAGGAGGTTTAGGCCTCAGCACACTGAAGGCCAAACCATGAGCCTGACCTGGATGGTGATAGGGGTCTTGCCCAAGAATGACCACTTTTACCTGTCAACACAAACACAACCTGTAGCCTATTTAAATGCTCTGATCCTTTCCTTTTTTATACTCTATATTAAGGAACTTACATCTTCAATTGCACACAAAGTTGTGCAATAAAACACCTGCTCAGGCCTGGGATAAACAGTAAAGCATTTCCTCTCCATTGTAACAAAAGACATGAGCTGAAAAAATAAACCAATACAGGAACAAGTTTTTTTTTCCCTTCATCTTTTCATTGTCATTTTGGTGATGTCTCATACTAAGTATCACTTACTTTTGTAAAATAAGGTTTTGTAAATTCAGTCCCGATTTGTCTTCGCCAGCTTTCACCAACGGGTACAGGTACATTTCTGCTGGCCAGTCGTTCCAGTGCGGCGCGTCTGTTCTGCTCTATCTGATGCAGCTGTTCCTCACTGAGCTGCATGTTCTCACCACTAACTTGCTCTTTGCAGCATGCATTGTCATTTAAGCAAAGAAATGATAGGAATAGCATACACTTAGATACAGGACTGTTTATGAATTGACTATATTAGGTATGGCACACAATGAATGAACAGGAAATGCAGGAAAAATTTGAATATATTCTTTTTTACAATAATTACCTAAAATAGTCCGATAAATGTAGCTTATTCAGACACTTAACCTACCTTTTGACATGTCCAAAGTAAGACAAGTTGTGTAAAGTAAGACAGTGTTGTTGTTGTTGTTTCTCAGACCCCTTCACAAATACTGCTGCATCACCGTTATTCTACCATGTCATGCAAATGCAGGTTCACTCGATAATTTGCAAAACTGAAAGCGAAACTTCAACTCTAAGCCATGTTTCCTAAACCATGACTGTAACTGTTAACCAGAGACATAACATGATCTTGTGTTGATTAAATATGACTAAATTTCAAATCTGATGGTATTTCTTTGTGAATTTTTTTTAGCTACAGCTATTATTTAAAAAAAGGTAAAAAAAATATTTAAAAAAAAAACATTATTTATTTAAAAAGCATTAACATTTCTAACATATTAACATTACAAGGGCAAGGCATTGCTTGGTACAGAAAAATACATTTAATTCACCTTTGACCCTAGTTTGAACTTTTTGACTTGAAGGCCCCCATTGTCCAGGACAATGTTCCTTCCATGAATGCCACACGAAACATAAACACGACACCTGGTGGCCAAGATTGGTACCACATGACAATGTTAAATGGCCATATATACAGGTGCATCTCAATAAATTAGAATGTCATGGAAAAGTTCATTTATTTCAGTAATTCAACTCAAATTGTGAAACTTGTGTATTAAATCAATTCAATGCACACATTGATTTACAGTAAATGAACATACTTTCCAGAAGTCCAACAATTCACTAAAAATGTTTTTTTTATTGGTCTAATGAAGTATTCTAATTTGTTGAGATAGTGAATTGGTGGGTTTTTGTTAAATGTGAGCCAAAATCATCACAATTAAAAGAACCAAAGACTTAAACTACTTCAGTCTGTGTGCATTGAATTTATTTAATACACAAGTTTCACAATTTGAGTTGAATTACTGTAAATATTAACTTTTCCACGACATTCTAATTTATTGAGATGCACCTATGTGTGTGTATATATATATATATATATATATATAATTTTTTGTGTTGCCTCTTGCATAGAAAATGTTTTAAATTGAGAAAAAAATGGAAGACTTTTTTGGAGGAATAAAGTTCAAAGAGAAATATAGAACAAAATTAGGACACTTTTTTTCACACACCTTGAAATGTTTTTGTTCATGTTGCGATTCAGGGCTTCTGTACAGAACTGTGTGTTCTTTAATAAAAACAATAGTTATTGAGGGAAATTAAAAATAAATATGTTTTCATTTTACATATTGATGTTATGTGTTTTTACCATTTTTATCTAGATTTGAGTTATTATTTAGTTATTTGAAAATATTAATTTGAATACTTTTAAGTCACCCTGCAGCTCCCTTAGTAGTGTTCCTTGGCTCCATTTATCAACTCATTTATCTCTATGCTGTTTGAACATAAAATAACTAGTGTGAAGTGTGAATACATCTGAATAACCTGTTTGTATGAATAAACATTTTTAAAAATCTGATTTGAATTATTTAGTTAATTATTGCTACCCAGAAAAATAGAACACAAAAAGTGTGTTTATTATTCATTCATTCAAAAGAGGATGTAGGGGGAAAAGTACATAGTTCATGAAATCCGATAGTTTCCCCTTTTCTTAACGTCCCTAATACTTCTGTCTAACAAACTTTTCGAATGGTAATGAATAAGATTTTATGAAAGAATCCCACACATTCCCATGACCTCGATTTCTTGTTTTTTTTTGTTGTTTAGGGACAACATGATGCCGTGTGGATTGTACTCTAGAGGACTGTGTGAGTCCAAGCCCACTCTTAGTTTACCATCTTTGAGGCTGTGTTAATGTAATCCGAGATGCACGCCGGTCTAACCCGTTCTATAGCCAAGTACACTACTGTTGTAGTTTAGCATTCCATTATAGCCCAGTGAAATGAGTGCATTGAAAAGATCGTCGCAAGTGGCTTACAAACGCTGGAAAGACACAAATATCAGGTAATATATGTGTGTTTTGGTGTTTACTTTTAAAATCTGTTTAAAAATGTTGTGGCTGGTAGGTATGATTTACACTGCCGTTCAAAAGTTTGGGATCAGTAAGATTTTTAATGTTTTTTAAAGAGGTTTCTCATGCTCATCAAGGCTGTATCTATTTGATAGAAAATACAGAAAAAACTGTAATTTAGTGAAATATCATTGCAATTTAAAATAACAGTTTTCTATTTTAATATACTTTAAAATATAATTTATTCCTGTGAAGCAAAGTCCAGTCTTCAGTTTCACATGATCCTTCAGAAATCATTCTAATATGCTGATTTATAATCAATGTTGGAAACAGTTGTGCTGCTCAATATTTTTTGGGACCTGTGATACTTTTTTCAGGATTGTTTGATAAATAGAAAGGTTAAAAGAACAATGTTTATTCAAAATAGAAATGTTGTTTTACAATACACACTACTATTCAAAAGTTTGGGGTTCTTTTTTTAAAGAAATTAATACTTTTATTCAGCAAGGATGTGTTAAATGCATAAAAAGTGATAGTAAAGACTTATATTGTTAGAAAAGATTCCATTTTGAATAAATGCTGTTCTTTTTAACTTTTTATTCATCAAAGAATCAAAGAGAACAGTACCACAGGTTCCCAAAAAATATTAAGCAGCACGACAGTTTCAACACTGATAATAAATCCGCATATTAGAATGATTTCTGAAGGATCATGACACTGAAGACTGGAGTAATGAAAATTCAGCGCTGCATCACAGAAATAAATTCTATTTTAATGTATATTAAAATAGGATACCACTATTAGAAATTGCAATAATATTTCACAATATTACTGTTTTTTTCTGTATTTTTGATCAAAGAAATACAGCCTTGATAAGAGACTGTATTAAAAAAAAACGTTGCAAATCTTACTGATCCCAAAATTTTGACCGGCAGTGCACAAGAAGGGCTAGGGCCTATATTTGAGACCCGTGCAGGGCTTTAGTCCACTTCATCCAACGCTGTTTTGTTCTCATCTGTGAGCATGCTCTTGATATATGTATTTTAGCTGTGTAAATGTATAATTGCCTTTTCATTCTTTTTTTCATTTTATTTAAATTTGTTGTTAAAACAACTAAAAATAAATGTATTTTAAAGTTTAGAATTAGACAGCACACAGGCTTACGCTGAAAACAACAAAATGGAACATCAAGGTTGATCTAGGAAAATGTGTGCAAATGTATAGGGCCCATTCCTATATTTTGCCTGGGGCCCCCAATTCACTAAATCCGCCCCTGTACTTCCTTATGGGACTTTTTCATGTTCTAGATTTGAAACTTGCTTTATCTGTGGCCGATTGTAGTTTTGGCCATTGCTTTTACATCACCATGTGTTAAAAACATACAATTATCTGTATCTATATATGCTAGAGTTCAAAAGTTTGGGGTCAGTAAGATTTTTGCAAAAGTCACAGTAAAAATGAATTGATGTTACAAAATGTATATTTCAAATAAACGCTGTTTTTAAGCTATCTATTTATCATAGAATCCTGAAAGAAATGTATCACGGTTTCCACAAGAATATAAAGCAGCACAACTGTTTTCAACATGAATTATAATAAGAAATGTTTTTTGAGCGGCAAATTAGAATACACAAATGATTTCTGAAGGGTCAAGTGACACTGAAGACTGGAGTAATGGGTGCTGAAAATTCTGCTTTGCCATCACAGGAATGAATTAAAATGCAAATTATATTAAAATAGAAAATATTTATTTTAAATGGTAATAATATTTCACAATATTGCTGTTTTTAATGTATTTTGATCAAATAAATGTAGCCTTGGTGAGCAAAAGAGACCTCTTCAAAAACATTGCAACGACCCCATACTTATATTCTCTATTTTTATATAATATTTTATGTTTTATTTGATAGATTTTTCATATATTTTAATTCCTTCCCTTACAGAGTGACATTATATACTGAATTCCTCCCGATGAAATCCAGAGGGATATCCATAATCCTTTTAGGGGTAATTCAGATGAATGTTTTGCTCACATTTTTCACAATGCAATTTTTCAGTATACTAAAAAATTTTTACCGAGATAGTTGCTTGATTGTGTAATTGACTGAAGCAATGTGTACATTAGGTTAAATATAACGTAAACATGCCGTGATGATAATTAATTAAAAAAAGAAAAGAAATAAATCTTCTGTTCTAATAGGTGTTCTGGGCCTTGGGTGCTGTATTTGAAGTGTTACTGGCTATGGTGGTCATGCCCACATTAGGCTGGAAATGGCTGCTAGCTTTCTCCACCCTTCCTTTAGTTGTCTTTGCTGCCTCCTGCTGTGTATGTATGGCTGTCACAATATTTCAACTGTTACTAGACACAAGGCTCATGTTTAGACGCCTTAAATTCAGATAGAATTCATATTAAGTCTACTGTCTGATTGTGAATTGTGGGCATTTGTCTGTAGTGGTTACCTGAGAGTGCTAGATTTGATGTACTGAGAGGCAGAGAAGACAAGGCCCTGGACACTTTGAAATGTATAGCAGCAGCTAATGGGAGCTCTGTGCCTGCTGGAAGACTTATAGCCAACACACAGGTATGTGGGGCTACCAGTCCTAAATCTTTCCTCAAAATCTCCCCCTCACACATTATTGAAGAATTTCTCATAAACTAGACTAGCAAATGATTTGTGTTTATATGTTCTAGACTGATCGTGGGAGGATTAGAGATCTTTTTATTCCAGAATACCGAAAAACAACACTCTTAGTGTGGTTTATCTGGTATGCAGATTGTTAAAAATGGTCAAATCCTTCCATATAAAATTTAAAAAACATAAAACTAAAAACTCGCCTACTTTGTTTGTTTTACACACACAGGTTTTGTAATGCTTTTTCATATTATGGTATTGTGCTGCTGACCACTGAGCTGTTCCAAGCAGGATCTGCGTGTAGTGGTGAGTGGTTTGTAAGTACTTTTTGTGACCAAGCTCATCATAAAATGTAGATTTTGACACACTTTTGTATTTAACTTGAACTACGACCACAAATTTGAACTACGCAACTGTTCAAAAGTTTGGGGTCGGTAAAATTGTGTATGTATTTGAAAGAAGCCTCTTATACTCACCAAGGCTGGATTTATTTGGTGAAAAATATAGTAAAAACAGTAATATTGTGAAATATTAGTACAATTTTAAATAAAAATGTTCTATTTTAAAGTGTAATTTATTCCTGTGATGTCAAAGCTGAATTTCCAGCAAATATATGTATATCCTTTAAGTAAATCCTTTACTGTCACTTTGGACTACTGACCCCAAACTTTTGAAGATTAGTGTAAGATTTTCTGTACTCATCATAGAAAGTAATATCTTTTTAATATAGCTAGCACATGCAACAGGTTTTGAATAGTAATGAACGTCATTTCTTGAATAATTTACCATAAAATTAAAACACGTTAAGCACAATCTGTTGTGAATTTCAGTAAAAATGTGTCTAATTCCAGCCACCGACAACTCAAATATGGAACCTCGGTGCAGTTTGGAGTGCAATTATCTGACTTTTCATGATTATGTGGACCTTTTGTGGACCACCTTAGCAGAATTTCCAGGTGACGTGACACCATAAGTCATTCTCTCCTCTCATGTTGTTTTTAGTTAATCAACTTAAATGCAAACATTGTTATATGATCTACATATAAACTAATAGACAACTTTGTAATTTGTGTCTTGATGTCAGAACAGGTATTCTGGTGACCCTGTGGATGATTGATCGAATTGGCAGGAGAAAAAGCATGGCAGTTTGTTTTTTATTGTTCTCTGTGTCGATTTTGCCACTGTATGCCTGCACACAAAGGTAAATTGATGCAAAAAAAACAACTCTGTAATTGCAAAAGTAAGAAAAAGAAAGGCCTAAATATTTTTAAGTCACTGTAAGTGACATGTTTTTCTTTACTTAACTATTTCCAGGACACTTCTCACAGTCTTTATTTTCATTGCTCGAGCCTGTATAACAGGGGGCTGGCAGGTTGCATATGTTTATACACCTGAGGTGAGGCTTCATTGTAAAGCACCTAATTATGCTCAGTAGACTTTTCATTTAAAATGCAATTTCCTTTCATTCTTGTCTTGGCCTCCTCAGGTTTTCCCCACAGCAACCAGAGCTATTGGTATTGGTACAGGCAGTGGGATGGCTCGTGTTGGAGCTCTCATCACACCATTTATTGCTCAGGTAAAGCATTCTTCTGGTTTCATAAGAAGATGAAGGTGTATTGAACGTGTACTGATGCTTTCCTGTATGTGCGTTTGTGTCTGTCCCCCTTCAGGTCCTTCTGAAGTCATCCGTTTACCTGACTCTGTCTGTGTATTTAATATGTTGCTTGCTGGGCACAGTGGCATCCTGGTTTTTGCCCATGGAAACAACAGGGCGGAGCCTTCAGGAATCAATGCAAAGCACCATGGAACAAAAAAACTTGGAAAGGCCGCATGGCTCTGAAACAACCGAGTCTTCCAGCAATACATGTCCTTAACAGCATATGGAAAACTGAATCTGTGAAATCTCAGGATTAATAGTGGAAAAGGCCATAATGCAATCATTTTGCCGTAGACTAAATGTTATGTAAATTCATTCTAAATTCAAGATTTTTAAATAAATAGTAATACATTTCTATGTATAGATTATGCTAAAAAAAATCAGATTTTGGTCTTGTTTCTTTAGAAATGTTACATTAAGCTGTTTATGATGCCAAGAACTTTTCAAACTATTTTGTTGGGTCTTTAGTTACACAAGTGTCAATTTGTCTCCTATTTTGATGCTTTTCAAATGGACTCTACAGTACATGTACGCCTGCTTAGGTGCCACACAAGCGTCTGGTGTAGTAGAGGCCCAAAAGCAAACTATGGCAGTAAACACTTTCTGACATATTTGTCGATCACAGCAAATTATATGATCGTAAACATAATAATAATTTATATTAAAGTTTTTACAGGTTTCAGAAGCTCCAAATACATTTAGCATAAACGTGGATTGTATCAATATTGCTTTGCCCTGTTGTGTGACGTTCCTCAAGATTTAATTTTGTGCTTTATTTTCTCACAATTTCCATACACCAACAGACTTCCATTATTTGCTACTCTGGTTGACTGCAGGGGGAGGGACATTTTTGTTCTAGAGAGAATTTGATTGGGCAAATATTTGTGTAGGCTATTGCATGATGAGTCATCGATATTTTCAGTATTTTTCAGTAAAAATCAGCATAGCCTACTATAGAATAAGCCCACATTCATTGAAAATAATTTAAAATGTATATGTCTGCTAAATTCTTTAAATTCAGTGGAGGGCTATAACTAATGCAGATGGACTTGGGTTACACAAATGCTTGTTTTTTTTCATGAGGTATTTTGGGGTATGCAATTTGCATGACAAAACACACTCCGCTCCATTTTTGGTTGCTGAACCATACAAATTTCTCGTCGTCATAGGGAGGAAAAATCAGTCGATCAAGCATTACGTTAGTTTCGAGATAGTCGACATCATAACGGCTCGAGTAGTATATGTGGATGATTGGGTGTTGAGTCTGCATAGGATGCACTGTTGTCAGGGAGAAGTGCAAGTCACCTTCACGCGGTTGGCCCAGAAGCCCATATCTAACGCAGGTTTTTTAATTCAGTGGAGGGCTATAACTAATGCAGATGGACTTGGGTTACACAAATGCTTGTTTTTTTTCATGAGGTATTTTGGGGTATGCAATTTGCATGACAAAACACACTCAGCTCCATTTTTGGTTGCTGAACCATACAAATTTCTCGTCGTCATAGGGAGGAAAAATCAGTCGATCAAGCATTACGTTAGTTTCGAGATAGTCGACATCATAACGGCTCGAGTAGTATATGTGGATGATTGGGTGTTGAGTCTGCATAGGATGCACTGTTGTCAGGGAGAAGTGCAAGTCACCTTCACGCGGTTGGCCCAGAAGCCCATATCTAACGCAGGCGATCACAGAACTACACCAACCACGGACGGCGGTCCCGAAACAAGGTCCATTATGTCTGGCCACTAAATCAACGCTCCAGCCGGGAAGATAGAGCACAGACCGTTGTTTATTGGCATCGTTAACGTGAATGAGAATTTGCGGAATCGCCGAGTTGGATGACAAAGCCGATGATGGGTTTATCGCTACGCTAAATAGATTGAATGCGCCTCTGAATGCATTAACCCCGTCACTGGCGGGTCCAGAACAGGATATCTCGGACCGGAGCGCCTGTGAGGTTTCCCTGAACGCTTTGCAGCACAGCCATGGCTCTGGTGACTCTGCAGCGCTCCCCTACACCCAGCGCCGCATCCTCAGCCAGCACCAACGCGGGGGAGGTGAGTGGAGGCTGACCGGCGGAGGAAATGCCGGGGATGCATGTGTAAATAGCGCCTAAACTGCTAATATTAGCCGGGCCTGTTGCTCGGGGATCATTTCTCCTTTCTAATGATCTGCAAATGTGATACTACAAGAAGTCACCGAGTTCAACCTGCTCTGTAGACGAGCGCATGCTGAAGTTTTCACATTAGCGAGGAGGGGGTTGTTTTTAGGCAGTGTGGATGATGATGGGGATTAACTTGACTTGCCCAAACAAAACAAAGCAAAGCATGCCAGTGCTGAATTATGCTTCTCTTGTTGAAATTGTGAAATATATTTGTGTATGTGGGTGAAATTTATGACAATTATTTTCCTTTAGTGACCGTGTGCATGGTGCAGTTGTTGTTTCACTGTTTAACCTACCCTACATTCAATAACATTACCTTATTTGGGTGTGTTGGGGATAAAGTGGTAATAAATCGGCTGCCTTGTATATACTGAACGCAGTATCAATTCAGCCATACCACAAATATGCTTTACACCAGTTTCTTAGTAATATGATACTTCTGAGTTGTGACCAATTGAGCGTTTGGCAGTTCTCACTAAGTACGATTCGTGAACGAACCTCATTATCATTTGATCAATGAGTCGAATCTTTTCAAAGAATCGGTTGAACTGATTCATAAAACCTGTCTACAATTGAACTGAATGTGTCAGATTGGTTTACGAGTAAACGCCTCATTTAACCGAGAACTCTCTGTTCTGGCATGTGTCTCTGATAATGAGTTTAAAGTTATGTAATATTAAGTGCATTTGGAATATGAATGAAATAGCAAAAAGTTGTGTTACTTTGTTTACCGTGAAGTAATGTGGAGAATTAAACATATTGGAATGTTTACGATTTTGAGGGTTTTATTATCAGCACACAAACGATAATAAATCAGTTTTAATCAATTCGATTTTCTTAAGCTCATGCAAAAACATTTTTCAGGGAAGAGAGGTTATTTACGTTTCATACAGTTTAATATGAATATAAATTATTACTAGTTTCTAAATATAAATTTAGTTTCACTTGACTTAACAGGGGCACATTAAAAATAAATAAGACCAGACTAAATTACCCCATGACCTTTTTTTTTTTTGGAACCGGTTCTTTCAAACAAATTCTTCGAAAGAACCGATTCTTCCCCTCAGCACACTCACTGCAATGATGTCATTGAATAGATACTCTGCCTGGTGACTGACCAATCATGAGACCCAGAATATTGTCATGATTTTGCTGTTCAGGCTTCTTTGAGACAGCCCGCTAATGAGCTAGCCTACTGTAGCATAAGCCCACAGTAATGGCCATCCCTGAGGCTTTCATTTTTTTATAATGTGCCCTAAATCTATCCAAACTGTTTTGTTTTGCTTAAACATAAAGCATTTCTGTGTACTATTTAAAGAATTCCGTTTAAGGCTTACATTTCTGTACCCATCTAATCAAACGACTTTGTATATCTAAACCATAAATAGAGGCATTCAGAATTGATTGATATATGCAAAGTAATTTCAGACATACAGTATAGGGCCCTTTGTAATTCCACTTCTGCTGTTTTATTTGTCAGGATATAGGCAGTGATGATGATCGAAAGGCAAACCTAAGGTCGGTGCTATTTTTATTCATCTTATTTAATCCATTCATCCTTTTTTAACTATGATAATTCATCTTAATTCTGGAGTGTCTTCTTAATTGTATGTGTGGCCTATTTCAGCCTGAGTGAAAGTTTCTTCATGGTAAAAGGGGCAGCTCTGTTTTTACAGCAAGGCAGCAGTGCACAAGGGCCCAGAACACCCACCCATCATAAAAATGCAGGTAAACCACAACAAGGTCAGAACCATGATCAATTTCATGTGTGAAGAATTTGACAAATTAAATAATTAAGGATTTAAGGGAATGGAATTAATGAAAAGTATTTTGCATCACTGGATATTACTGTCAGTTGTTTAACATTTCTATCATAAAACAGTTGTCAAATATTAAATGTTTGGCTGCTTTCATCTTACCTCGCGCTATGTCACAGTTAAAAGTGAAGTTTTTGGTTTCTGTGAACCGTAAAGCCTTCTTTTTTTTATTTGATTGGCCATCTAGATGTTGATGAGGCAAAACAGCTTGAAAATGTAACTTTTAAAGGTTTTTGTCATTATAACAACAAATATATCAGTGCGTAATGCAGTGCAGCAGAACATCATCAAGATGATAAAATATTGGTGTGAGCAATTTGGTCATTTCTGATTATTGGGAGGAAGTATGGTGGTCACAGCCCTGAACCACAACAGTAAAAGTGGATTTTCCATTAACAACTAATGCTACATTGTTATTGTTGATGAAAATAGTGGTTTATTGTCCATAAAACTCAGATGTTTGTTGTTGTTGTTATTGTTAAAGGGGATCTACCACAACATCTACAAGTAATGATAAACACCCTCCGTGCCGAGGACAGAATTAAATTAGTAAGTGACGTACATTGTGTACAATGTAGGAATGGCTACTCCTCACAGTGTGCATACACCAACGTACACCATCTCCATCAACAGGTTGTTAGGTTAGAAAGCGGTTGGACGGACCATGTGCGATACATGGTGGTTGTCTACACAAATGGGCGTCAAGACACTGAAGAAAACATACTGCTTGGGATGGATTTTACAGATAATGACAGGTAGGAATCAATCCGGTCATGATCTGAATGCATTCTTTATGCTACACTTATTGGTAGACACTAATGTTTGTTTGTTTGTTTGTCATAGTAAAAGTTGCTCTATTGGGATGACTCTTCCACTTTGGAGTGATACCAAGATTCACTTGGATGGAGATGGGTAAATATCTTAGTTCAAAAAACCCTATCCTTAATTAACTCATAGGGATTTTCCTGGCTCATTTTTACTTTGTTTCAATAAATGTTTTTGGTTTTAGTATCTCAGTTACTTGATTGCTTGCGCATACCATACACATAAAAATGCACCATCTATCTTTGGTCACATATGTGTGACCCTGGACCACAAAACCAGTCATAAGAATCAGGGTATCTTCCGTCCAATCAATTTTTGTTTTAATATTGAAATCTGAAAAATGAAAAACGGCACATATTTCGTTTTTCAATTATTCAAACAAAACGAAAAATCAAGAATCCGGCTTAATTTTTCGTTTTTACATTCAGGGATAGAAAACGAATAAACAACTTGAATATTCGATCTCTACATGTGGGCGGGAATGAAACGCCCCTCTCTGCTAATTGGTCAACCAAACATTACAACATAATAATAGTCCTAAAAAAAAACTTAATAATAGTCCTCCGCTTCTATTGATTCTTAACATGTTTATTTCTACTACATTTTATCTCTTCATCAAACAGCCAGATTAATGAATGGCTTGACACAAACCATACTGAAGCAGATCCTTTTGGCCCTAGGCATGCCTGTTTTATTATAGTTATCCACCCATTAAAATATGTGTGGCAAAGCTGCGCGATGCACTGCAGCATGGGGAGAATGTATTGTAGAGAAAGCGCAGACCACTATTAATTTATGTGAACACAGGTAGTTTTAGACAATAAACTGAGTTTATTTAATTAATATGGAGTATTGACCAGCTAACTGATGGCATACACAATTGTTATTTTCTCTGCCAACTAAACCCAAGTCACAGAACCATTGTGTACCTGACTGACTCGCAGTAGGCGCATAGAGTGGTGTATCATTCCTAAATGAATCAGTTTTTGAAAAACCCATTATTATAGACAACAATTCAATTACCAATTATTATAGACAGCCGGTCAATTTTTTTAAATTGAGATTTTTACATCGTCTGAAAGCTGAATAAATACGTTTGTTAGGATGGGACAATATTTGGTCGAGATACAACTATTTGAAAATCTGGAATCTGAGGCTGCAAAAAAAATCTAAAATCTAAATCCTTTAAAGTTGTTCAAATGAAGTTCTTAGCAATGCATATTACTAATCAAAAATTAAGTTTTGATATATTTACGGTAGGAAATTTACAAAATATCTTCATGGAACATAATGTTAATGATTTTTGGCATAAAAGAAAAATTGGTAATTTTGACCCATACAATGTTTTTTTTTGGCTATTGCTAAAAATATACCCCAGCGACTTGGTTTTGTGGTCCAGGGTCACATATGTGTACAGAGAATGACCTCTACAGGTTCAGTACGAAATAACATGTTTATATTCTCTGTGCACGTGACCTGGAGGCTGTTGGCAGATGCATTATGTAGAGAATTTTCCACTGGTTTGTGGTGTAAAATTGTTCCACTGACCAACCCCGGAAAGTAGCATCGTCCTGCTGCCTGCTTATGCATTTCTGTATAATCACGAATTATGTCATAGCTCGTGTTTTACATGCCTAAACCCCTCTCATCTCATCCCCCAGAGGTTTTAGTGTGAGTACAGCAGGGAGACTACATGTTTTTAAGCCTGTGTCAGTCCAGGCCATGTGGTACGTTTACTATTACGTATCCTCTTATAGTGTGTGTTTTTTTCTCTCTTGATATTTTAATAGTGTGTTTTCACGTACTTGATAAATCGTTTATGTTGGACTGTATGTATGTATATTGCAGGTCTGCCCTCCAGGTGATGCACAAAGCATGTGAGGTGTCCCGCAGATACAACTATTTTCCAGGAGGGATGGCCCTTACATGGGTTGGCTATTATGAGAGCTGCATCTCCTCAGAGCAGAGCTGTATCAATGAGTGGAATGCTATGACAGATCTGGAGACCACACGACCTGATTCGCCAGTCATGTTTTCTGATCAGTGAGTTATTTGTCAGCGAATATTAGTGGAAAGTAGTATAAGTCTTACATGCTACAGCAGACTGATAAACTGATTGTGGTAAAATAAGATTGAATATTCTTATATGGTACTAACATTTTATTTTAGGAGCTTATTATGGGACTAAAACCCTAAATTATTTAGCTTATATTAACATTGTTTTTCATGTCATGCACAGGCCAACAGAGAGAGAGAGAACAGAGTGTATGATCAAAGCCAAACTCCGAAACATAATGATGTTTCAGGACCTGGAAAATATTACTTCTAAGGAGGTATATGTAATGAGGCTTTTGTGCCATGGTTTACATGAATGCATCAGCCTTGGAAGGAGCATTAAACTGAATCCTTTTACTTCTGTAGATCCGAAATGAACTGGAACAACATATGAGCTGCAACCTGAGGGAGTATAAAGAGTTTATTGACAATGAGATGCTGCTTATCCTGGGCCAGATGGACAAGGCTACACTCATATTTGACCATCTGTACCTGGTAAAGCGTCCTCCAAGATTTCTCTGCCATCCATGTTTGATTCTTGTTTGCGTAAGATGTTTGCTTACCTAAAAAGCAAAGCACATAGTGTGAGTTCACTGATAGGGCTGGGAGTAAAAAAACAAACCTGCATGCATACACTAATGCATTGCCCTGCTTTCTCAGACGATTCTGGATTAATCCGCAGAAAAAAAAAATCCTTCTGGTTATTGAAAACACCAAAACATTACAGATAAGTTCACAAATGGTAAGAAGGGCCAATCTGCAGCATTTACACTATGTAAACAAGCATACACAGGAGACTGCAGATATGATTAACTGTCAATATTAAAAAGGCTGGATAACAAATTTTTAATTATTATACTTTTATTTTATTTAAAACATTTTAATGCAGTATTTATTTACACCTAAATCATAATTGTAGTACACCGGGTCAAAACTTGATAATTCTTAGCCACCTTTAAGTTTACAATAAAATTACATGGTTATCGACAGGAGCTTTAAGACTCTAAAACAAATAAAACTATGGTTGTTGTACATCTCATTAATTTCAGGGCTCAGAATGGAATGCATCCAACTTGGAGGAACTTCAAGACTCTGGGTTAGTGCTGATGTGCATCGACCGATTGTGCGTTGAGTTAAAATAATGCGTATTTAACACAAATCAGCAGTAAACAATCTAACATCAGGTTATTTTTATGCAGGGTTGGGTATATCCTCAATGTCACAAGAGAGATTGACAACTTTTTCCCAGGTACCTTTTGTTATTGTAATATCCGTGTTTATGATGATGAGACTACAGATCTGCTGGCACACTGGAACGAAACCTACAACTTTATAGTTAAAGCCAAGTGAGTTCATTTTTATGATTAGAAAAATATTAGAAATGTGTGTTATTGTTTCTGTCATGTGCTGTTTCACTCAATAAAGTATTGTACCAAAAAAAAAAGAAGCTTTTTTTGACCTGGATGCCCTGTATGTCTTTCATATAGGAAAAACAACTCTAAATGCCTTGTACATTGCAAGATGGGAGTGAGTCGCTCAGCATCCACCGTCATTGCTTATGCTATGAAGGAGTATGGATGGTCACTTGAAAAGGCATGCACTTTTGTCAAACAGAAGAGGAATATAGCACAACCCAATCCAGCTTTTATGAAACAACTTGCTGAGTACGAGGGGATTTTAGATGCCAGGTGGGAAAAGCCAAGCTATTTACACGCATGTTCTTTTTAATATATATATATCTCTTTTTGCATTTGTATTCACATATAAATTTATGCATACACATTTTAATATGTGCATTTGTTATTTTGCACATTTGTTAATTGTTGTGAATGTCGATGTGAATATTGTGAAAAGAGCAGCTTTAGAACAGCATGAATTTCCATGTTGGTCCAGGGTGGGTTATGCTGGTTTGGTGCTAGTGAAACGGGTCACAGCAAGTTCTTTCTAGTGAAGACAGCCTGTTGGGGACACAAGCATCCAAAAGTCAACTGTTACTGGTGACCACATAGTCTTTCAAGCATGGACTAAAGGGACCAAACCTAGCTTCTTTTTGTCTTGTCAGTTTTCTTTGACTGTATTTTCTTTTTTTACACAATCAAGAGGTGACTGCTACCTTTGTTTCCTGTCATTGTAGCAAGCAGAGACACAATAAACTCTGGCAACCAGACGGTGATGAGTATTCGCTGGAGGGCCTTCAGGCTTCAGCTGCCAGTGGTGACCAGACTCCTCAATTTTCGTCACTGCACCTCGATCAAGAGGAGACCGCTTGGGGCCATGGTGGAGCAAGTGCTTCCCCCTGCTGCGGAGAAGAGCCGACAGACCATCTCAATTACAACTACTACTTCCGGCGACTCTCAGACACTGCTCTGGACAGTGAACCCTCCACGCCAGTTCGAGGTCCTCCGCTTTTAGGCATGGAACGAGTCTTTATTGAGATTGAGGACGTAGAGAGGGATGCGTTGTTGGATGATGAAGGCTTCCCCATGGCTCACTTGGCCCTTCCTGGGGAGGGCACAGCGGCCCAGACCTGCGGCCGACTGGAGCCTATAGAGGACATGCGCTTGAGGCTGGAGTTTAGCACGGTGGAGGAGGAGGACGAGGAGGAAGCACAAAAGGAGGAGGCGGAGATGGCCGCCTTAGCTCGTGGCGAGAAGATGCCGAGGGAAGATGAGAGCCTGGCTAACTCGAACCGCTTTAACAACGAGAACGCCAACAACAGCAACAGGCTGGCCGGGAAGCGCAGCTGCCCTTCTGGCTTTGACGTGAGTATGACGTCTTAGCTGTAGCGGCAGCTCTCCTGGCTTGTATGCAAGCTTATAGCTCAAAGAGCTCTTTTCTGTGAATCCATCCTAAACGCTTTACATTCTCTAAAGCATCCCGTACTCTTACACCTTTAAAAAACCTAACCATGCATTCTCCCTGCCTGTGTGTATTCATCGGTTTAGGACAGTGCTAGCATTGGAAACCCCTACAAAGTGAAGCCCTCATATCAGTCGTGCCGAGACTGCCTGCGCCTGCCCAGCGGCCGCCGCTGCGAACGTCGCACCCATCGCCTTAACCTGTCACGTCACACTGGCCTGCCCAGTATGTCCATCCAGGCCCCCAGAGGACACAAATTCAGTCCTGTCTCCGCCAATAAGGTGCCTCCTCCTGCCCCTCTGCATCACATGAGCAGCGGGCACTGCCAGTGCATTCGTTGCTTCGGTCGAGCCAACTCGGACACTTGCCACAAGCAACCGAGCTGTGAAGACCTTCCTCAGGATTTGCGTTATTCCTTGGAGACTGAGGACAGAATGGAAGGGGAGGACGAGGGGAGAAAGGAAAGCTCCAGCAGTCCTGTGACAGAGCTCACTCTCCTGAGGCTCAGTCTGGGTGGTGAGAGGCCTACGGCGGAGCTCAGTCAGGGGGCCCACCTGGAGACACAGCTGGTGCAAATGTCCGGTCCTCCATCGGAACAGATGGACTTGAGCATAGAGGACTCTGCCACAGAGGACATGGAAGTGGACGAGGGGAACGTCCCCAGCTCGCACCCTGGCTCCAGTGACCTCCAGCAAACGCTCGCACCGGGCTCGGCCCTGACACGCAGCTCCAGCAGCGACAGTCTGCCGAGAATTCGCAGAGGCCAGCCGGGCTCGGTATGTCAGCGAGCTCGAGAGATCGAGACCCGTGTGCGGCTCGCCGGACTGACCATGTCCTCCCAACTCAAAAGGTCTAATTCACTGGCCAAGCTAGGTGACTTGGCCATCTCCGCAGAGGACCTGACGCTGTCCACCGCAGTCATTGACTACAATGACCAAGAGCCTGCTCTTTGCGTGCAATCCTCTTGCTCCCCCAAGCTCTCTTTAACTCCAACTGTGTTGCAGAGTTTGAAAAGCTGACTCCAAGATGTCAGAACTGCTTTCTCAGTGAATGGGACCGATCCAGTCCTACAGCCATCGAGAGCGACCATGGAGGCCGATGCTGCAAGACACCTCATGAGAACAATCAGGCCAGGCTTGGACAGCAGCCCTTTACATAACTGCACTGCATTTTTCATGTGTCTGTCTGTGCTTTAACGAAGATATATATTAAAGCATGCTCTGGCTTGGACCTTCATTAACGGCTTTGTTGATACAGCTTTTCTTTGTCTTTCTAAAGGAAGCCCTACCTGTTAAGGTTTTGAAATACATGTGGCCCATCGATAGGTCGCATAATCAGACCTTTTTAAATTAGCAATGATTTTACACAAATATTTGTTTGATCTCCATAATTTAAACTTTAAAACCCAATTTTGTGCCCTTTGGTTGATATTCTAACAACATCCATGATATTTTGCCTCCCGGTTTGTTCACCAGCAAGTTTATGTGCTACTGCAAATGAACGAATCATGCAGTTGCGATGATTTGATAGCATAAAGAGACAATTTATCTGATTTAGATAATTGTAAACATTAAAGGTGCACATAAATGTGAAAATTAAAAGGGTGCTATGGAATAACCAATCAGAACACTTATGTACTACTAATAATAGAAATTTTCAAACCCTAGAAATTACTGGTTAGAGCAAATAAGGTGGTAGGCGAGTATTTAAAAACGGAATCAGATTTAGATGTAGATATGAATACATTTCCATGATAACATTTGAGCTATGGCTTTACTAAAACATGATCAAAATCTGAGCCCAAACCATAAGCTTAAAAAAAAAAAAAAAATCCATACCTAATTGACTATTAAAATTAAACACTGTAGTCCTGAATATTTCATTGGCAACTTTTTTGTTAACTTGCCTTCAAAAGCCATGTGGAAATTTTTATAAAAATGTTGCACCACAAAAGTACTTTAAGACTAAAGTTTAGCCTGAAATGTATGCTTATGTTTTTTGAAGTCACAGTGTTATTCCAACCCGATAGTTACTTGAATAACATCAACAAAGCCACATAATTATTGTCTATTTCCAGAGAAAAATGCAACATGAATGTGGTTGGCTATTTGTCTTACAACACTAATTTGCTTTTCAGCTGGTGTTTATCAGATCAACTACATCTGAAATGTGCTACTAGAGTAGCTCCTGTTATGTAATTTAGCTTAAGCTGTTTATTGTACAAATTGTAGCCTGTGATGTGCAAAAGGCTTTAGCAGCAACACATTAGTACAATACAGTCTTCAAGTTGATCAGAGGATGTTCACTATTGTCCTTTAAAAGGTCCTTTTAAAGTGTCTCCTATATGAAATGGCATCTGATAATGACAGTCATGTACGTTAGGTTTTAACAGGTATGCACAGTTTGTTATCATATTGTGGGCATGGGGACTTGCTTGAGCTTGTCAATTTAATACCATGATGGTGTATGATATTTGTGAAAGAACACAAAGTTTGATTAGTGCTCCAAGATAACTAGTAAGTTTGCAAGTATTGGTTAAACTTGACCTTAATTATTTTGTCATATATATATATGTAATTTAATAATTAATGATATTGGTCTTTGTGTTGCCTACTAAGCTTTTTTTTTGTTGAAAAAATATGCAAAGTGGCCTGTGCAATAAGTGTAAGCAAGAATTAGAAGAGAATCGTCTTTATTTATACAATAATGTGAAAAGTAATAGTTTTCATTAAGAAGAATGAAAATCTGAGAGAAACGCACTTGAGTGAGATTTGAATGAAAGGGTTTTTTTTTTTTCATATGGTCCACTTGGGTTCACTCACTGCTGTATGAAACTATTATGTTCTTATTTTTATTTTAAAGCTGTGAGACGTATTTCATATTGCGTTTGCAAATTCCCAATGATTTGGAACTTAAAATTTGCTTTTTATTTATTTATTTATTTTAAAAAAAATAAAAAATTCCATATAATGAGAACATTCCCATTTCAAACTGTTTGGTTCTGGGGGGAAAAAGTATTTCTGCAAATCAAAATGATTACGATTGCCAAAAGAAGATGGCCTCCCAAAGAGCTCAAAGTTGTAGTTTTGCGTACCTCCTCCCAGCTGCTGCTGATTTGAGTACTAGACATATTGTTTCTTCGGACATGCAAGTGCCTTACCTGTTGCCATTTGCAATCAGTTGTCTAATGGTTCTTTGGTAAAACCCGCTCTTTGTTTCGCAGAGGTTTTGTCTCCACCTGTTTGCGGTCTTTATAGAGCAAAGTTTATTTTGAAAAAAAAATTCATATTTTGAGGCTTACTCAAGTCTGTTTGTCTTTTCATTTTGATACTACATTTCATATTTGAATAGAGGAGACCAAAGTCATTTATTTATTGGCATGTTTTGGCATGTTTGAACACACTAAGCTAACAATAAAACCAACTCGAGAAACTGGAAGATTGCCTTCAGCCCTAACTAAACAGCTCTTAAAAGTGACTTGGAACATACATCATCTATACACTGTACTTCATTTTGACCATTTTAAGTTGTGCTGCACTTTGTTTTATAATGTAATGTACAGTTAATTATAAAAATAAATTGTTTATTGTCTGCATCAGAAATGGACCAGTATTGAATTTTTTTTAGCTATGAGGAGCTCGGAGATTGAGAGAGAACTGTTGATGATTATTAAAATAAATGCACCACACATAATAATTCACTTAGTATGAATACATTTTCTACAAAATGAGAGTAAAGTAAGTAACATGTTAACATGTAACAAATGTTAACATGTTGCTTTTCCTGACCTTTGAGCGCCGCACAGAAGGAACTCTTATTGAATTAGGCAAATGTGATTCTGATATCACAAGACCAGACACAGGAGCAGCCCAACGACTCAGGCTGGAGTCAGTTAAACAGACTAAAATAAGTGTTTTTAGTCCAATCCAAAGACGATTCTGCATCACTGGTGAGGATTTTTCTCCTTCTGTAGGAATACATGAACACGGTGAGATTGTCAGCTATATTTGTATTTCATATGCTACATTTGTATTTGCCAGAAATGTGATTTCTGTTGTATTGTATATCTCTCCGGGTAGAAAGCATCTGCTAAAGACATACATATATGTATTTGAATAGAGGAGACCAAAGGCCTGTGCAATAAGTGTAAGCAAGAATTAGTCAGTAAAATGTGTAAATGTATTGGTGAATTAGTTGTCTGGAAGATATTTACTTTAAAAGTTACCTTGAAAAAATATTTACACCTTGTTGGACTGCATTCAGTTCAGATTATTTTGCATACAGTATGCAATTCCAAGTGTCTTATAGCTCAAATACAACCAGTGGGGCAACCAATTTAACATAGTTTTGCATCTGCTTTCAAAAGTCACAAGAAACAAATGAACTATTACAGTACGGAAATTGTGTGCGTTGTTAATTCGAGCATTCAACTTTGTGCTCAACCTGCAAATTCATTCACAAACTCTTTTGAGTAGGGCAATGGGGGAGCTCAACATAGAGATTTACTTTAAAAGTTACCTTGAAAAAATATTTACACCTTGTTGGACTGCATTCAGTTCAGATTATTTTGCATACAGTATGCAATTCCAAGTGTCTTATAGCTCAAATACAACCAGTGGGACAACCAATTTAACATAGTTTTGCATCTGCTTTCAAAAGTCACGAGAAACAAATGAACTATTACAGTACGGAAATTGTGTGCGTTGTTAATTCGAGCATTCAACTTTGTGCTCAACCTGCAAATTCATTCACAAACTCTTTTGAGTAGGGCAATGGGGGAGCTCAACATAGAGAATCTGGTTTTATGGATGGCCCTTCTCCGCTGCAAGCTGAGGCCATCGACCTCAAAATAACCTACTAGATTTACTGCACAGGGCCTGTGCAATGACATAAGCATAATATAAGCTCGCCATTCATCCAGCAGCCCAACCAGTTGGGTTTAACTCTACAGCTGACATTCTCAGACAGAGTAAAGAGTCAACACAGCGCACTGGACCCTTAAAATATCCCATCATGCTGAGAGGCACAAATGAGATGACATTTACTGATAATGTAGAGCCATTTTCATTCATGTTTACACAGACAGACCCACATTCACAAGCTGTGTCATGCACCTCAAAATACGCTAATGACTAGTCTACATAATATAGGCCTTCTTGAAGGCATGAACTCATCCTCATTCTCCTTATTTGACTTTTTATGTTTAAGTAAAACATTGTGCTTTTTTAGTTTAGACAGCAGCACGAGGGCAGAGGACAAAGGACATGCTTACACCTTATCATATGCTTATATTTGGGAGGCTATTTTAGACTATTCTTCCCATGAGACACATTGTGACACTAGAGTCAGCTGAGCATGGTTTGCTGCTTGCTTTCAAACCACTGTGCAATGGACGTTTCAGAAGGTCACTGATAAAGCCATGACCCTTATAGCCAGCGGTCACAGAGTTCATATGACACTGCGATGGAAACGGATCGGTAGATGTATCTATTTTATGGCAACAGGTCACTTTCTGAAAAAATGTTTTGCGTTTAGTATATATCAAAGTCAGAAGAATTAAATTATAAACAATAAATAAATGAGAAGTGATTACTAAATAAAAGATAATTCATAAATAATACATTGTTACTAAAAAATAAATCAGTAGATCTAAACGCCTGTGCTGCTGGTTCGTAAGCTGGTCTGTAAATCAATCCACATATTTTTATGGAAATTTTAGTATATACATGTATGTATGTATATACATATAACAGGCATTTTGTAGTAACATTTTACAATATTACTGTTTTTTGATGTATTTTTGATCAAATAAATGCAGCATTAGCATCTTACTGACCCCAAACTTTTGAACTTTTGTCGTATAGATATAGACCTATTGGTATTTTTCTATTGATTGATTTTAAAATACACATTTATAATTTTAATTACATTTTAATGTACTAAAATACATGAACTAAATTTCCAGCTTGGATAGAAACATAGCCACAGAGGCCAGGAGGTCTAGAGTGTTGTTGTCAAGAGCCGTAGGATATGTTTGGAGTCTGTGGGTTTTCCCCTTTCATGTCTAATGTGACCTTCGCACCTGGTAACTGAGCTACTCTGCCAGTTGTCCGGTTCCCATTTTGGTTCTGTGACTCAGTAGCCATATTGAGAGTCATTTAATTTTAGGCATTGCAACATTCCAGTCAGAAGTGATGTGAGAGGAACAAGAGAGAGCTTGAAATGGGCAGTGGCTCATTATAGATAAAGATATACTGTCTGTTCATAAACTCATGGGTGGGGATATGTGTTCTTCACAGGGGTGATGGGACAGAAACAGGACAAGGAGCTAGAAAAAGAAGACGTCCTGACCGGTGCCGTTAGTGACTATGAGATCTTAAACCAAAGCGAGGAGGAAGCACATTCCAACAGCCCAGAAGAAATAGACCAGAATTTTGTTCACTTGGACACCTCCATATTAGAGCCCTGTCCCGATCAGGAACCAACAATACCTACTGACAACACCACTGAGCCCTCTTTCAACCAGGGAGGAAAAAAGATCAGACAGAGTTACGACACGGATGTTTCGCAGAATGGCAGGACACCAAATCCTCAGCTGAGCCTGGCAGGAGGTCCATGTGCCTCAGAATTCAAAACAGTCACAAGCGACGCAACCTCCACAGACATATTTACTGCTGTAGACCAGCAACGACCTGACAAAACAGTCGGAATGACTAACAAAACTCACCTCAAGGATACTCCAAACATGTTAGAAGGTTTCTGTCAAGTGGACTCAGCAGATGATGGCGTGAGCATTGAGAAGAATGAGACACGGACGCTCTCTGACAGACACAACGGGATGACAAAGATGAGTGGTGATGTCGAAATAAAGAGGACATTTTCTTTGGAAGCAGAGAATGCTGATTTACTTGAAAGACAGCCATTCCAGGACAAAGATAAACATGAAATGCAAACCCTAAGTAGTGACAAAATTAGGAGAGGTTGTGACAAAGTTTGCAAAGAAAGTGCTGGAACTGTTCGACACAAAGAAAGTCCTGATGAGGACAGATTTGAGTATTTGGACAGAGCCGATTCTTTATGTCCAGAGACTGTGACAACACGTCCATCATTCCCTGGGCTCCACTCGAATTCAAGTCGTCCATGGCTTCAAAGTGCCAATAAGCAGGATAGTTTACAGGGAGACAAAAATATCAGAAGAGGTTTGTCAAGAAGTGTTTTACAAGAACCCAACGATGCCTCACAGACACCCAAAGCAACAAACTTCAGAAACGACCAAAGAACTTTCCGTACACCATTGCTGAGAAAAGAAGAGACCGAAATGGGTGAAACTGAAGGTAAGGACAAAATCTTGCATACTCCCTTTGATAAACCTTGTCTATTAAGATCTACAGTGACAACATTTGACTCTTTCGACTGTGACACCGTTACTGAATCCACAAATCCAGACACAGCTCTAGTCCCGTTGAGAATTGAGGAGAACTTTGAACAAAAGGTATTAAGCACATTTCGTCCAGATTTAAGCCAAAGCAATACTTTGTTTCACAGTGAGAAGCAAAATGATGACAAAGGGGCGTTCACTGTCATGGAAAAACACTCGACAGTCATGTCATCTGAGAGTTTAACTGAATCCAGTGCTAAAAACGTCCCTGTTAGCAATGCGCCTCACCCAGCCAAAAAGGGAGTGTGGGGAGCAGAAGCACCACGTGTGAAAAGAGACACTGAATCTGTTTATCAAAAAGCTGTTCGGTCGAGATCCACAGAAAGCAGGAAAGACTGTGATGGTCATCTTAATGGAAGGCATAATACTTCTTTACTTGAATTAGCAGGGGGAAATGGTCAAATTCAGGGCAAAAGAGTCTGTAATCCAAAGATCTACAAGCTGGATGACATGAACACAGAAACAGAGGCCAAAGAGAATTCTTCCAGTGGTAAATGTTTAGATCAAATGATCATAAATCATTTCCATTCTTTTTCTCACTCAGATTTTGATGCAGGTGACGCCGAAAGAGTCGCACAGACAGCTTCTTTGCAACAGGAAAAAGAGCCTCTCTATTTCACAGCTGAGATCACACCACCACTTCAGATTCATGCATTTCCTGATCAGGAGGCGAGGAAGTCATCTGACGTCTCTCATTTGTACGTTCCTCACGCTGAAAAACAGAGCATGATCCCTGACATCCTACCCACAGATGCCAAAATCAAAGGACCACCACCACCTGTTCCAAAGAAACCAAAGAATCCCTTTAAAAAAGCCGTTGGCCGCAAGGAATCTGCTTGTCATTCCACAGAGGAGCCAAGCAAATATTTGGACCTACTGCTCAGAAATATTCAAATGGACAGAAGGCAGGCAGCACTGCAGTCCGCTGAGGATTTTAATATGCATGCATCATGTCTTGATATGTCACCTTATTATATTGAGTCCCCATTCTACATGTGCATGTCCTTAGAGCCTGAGGCTGCTGATATTCCAAAATATGATTTAGTCCCGTATGATGAAACTGTTGCACCTGACTGCGATAACTTGATAGAAACTGTCGATGATAAAGAACTAAAAGAAATGGATATGTCTCAGCTGAGACCTTTGTTGAAAAAAAAAGCAAAAATTAAGGGCCCACCACCACCTGTGCCGAAGAAGCCTCAAAATCCATTTGCTAAAACAGACACTGAGAAGAACCAAGCAAGCAAAGACTCTGATCTGGAAAATGTGGAACAGCCTTTGAAATATGGTAGACGTGACTCTGAATGCTACGTGATGGACATGGAGGATGAAGAAGACTCTAAACCCACCACAGTCCCAACTAGATATCCTTACGCCGCCTGTCGAATTCCAAGCAGTGATTCTTCTGCTTTAGAGGAAAACGAGCTGTCTAGATACAGGCCCGTCTCTGAACTCATCAGAGACAGCAACAAAATCCAGGAGAAAGTGATACATCACAGCAGGACAAACATAATGAAAGCCAGGCCAGATGTGACTGTGGGAAGCCAGAGTCTAAAAGTATCGCAGATGAAGACAGCCTTTGATGCACAAACATCTTCCCATAAAATGGAAAGAAGATCCTCGCCAAAGAAAGGTAAAACAGGTTTTCAAGCTGATTGCATTCCTAGTTTTCATACTGTATACAACTGATAGGGTTATAAAGAATCTTGAAGAATGAGACACAGTGGGTTCCAGTACATAAAAATAAAAAATTTATTTATATACATTAAGATTTTACTTAATATCAGAACACTAATAGAGTTAATAATAGTGTTATGACATTACTTAAACATGTTTACTGCAATAATTTACCTCATTTAGTTTGATTATCTTTTGTAAATATGGGTAAGAAATCATAAGATTAATCATAATTATTTTATGAAATTGGCAGCCATATTATTTAAAAGAAAAAAAATTAAAAACAACACTGTTTTATGAAATAAAAATGTTAATCCTTTCTTTCTAACTGTCAAGAAAATTGGTGTATCTTTTTGTGGACTTTCACTTTGACACTGTTGCTTTTAGCTCGCTCACTTTTATTCACTGATGCTGCTTTGAAATAGTATAGCTAAGTTTATTTATAGTGAAAACCACTATAATATATATATATATATATATATATATATATATATATATATATATATATATTGTCCCTGGTGTCCTTAGACAGCTCTTTCGTCTTGCCAATAGTGGAGAGGTTGGAGTCTGATTGATTGAGTGTGTGGACTGGTGTCTTTTATACAGGTAACAAGTTCAAACAGGTGCAATTAATACAGGTAATGAGTGGAGGATAGGAGGGCTTCTTAAAGACAAACTAACAGGTCTGTGAGAGCCAGAATTCTTGCTGGTTGGTAGGTGATCAAATACTTATTTCATGCAATAAAATGGAAATTAATTATTTAAAAATCATACAATGTGATTTTCTGGATTTTTTTTTTGGATTCTGTCTCTCACAGTTGAGGTGTACCTACGATGAAAATTACAGATCTCTCCATTCTTTGTAAGTGGGAAAACTTGAAAAATTGGCAGTGTCTTAAATACTTATTAGCCCCACTGTATATATATATATATATGTATATTAATAATTTGTTTTAGTGCAATATAAAAGCCAATTGTTTAATTTTGTAAACAATATCTTGTGTTTATATTATGTCATATTTTTCTCACGTTATAAATTTCTCCTTATACATGAAAAGCCTATAGCTGTCCTTATATTTTACAAAGGAGGTGCCTCAGATCATAATATCTGGGGTCGTCGATGTCACAAAGTTTGAAAATCCCTACACCACACTGAAACAGAAAAATAAAGACTCCAAATTAGATTTTAGGGCTCATTGCACTTTGTAACATAATCCAACATGAGCATGACTTCATTCTTTTTCACTCTTAAAGGGGTCATATGATGCTTTTTTAAAGATCATTATTTTGTGTATTTGGTGTAACAGAATATGTTGACATGCTTTAATGTTCAAAAAACACATTATCAGCAAATACTACTAATAACAAAACAGTAGCTGATTCAGAAGCGCCAGATTGTCATAGCAAAGTCAGAATTACCTCCTCTCCTAGGTTCACGAAACGGTCATCCATAAAATGCATTGCTGTTCTGTTGCAAGTAATCTTAAAGATTCCTAAATCAATCTACTTCCGGAAGGCCAAATAAAGTGCTTTTGCTTTTGCCTAGAAACACACAGCGTCTCCCTGACATGGCTGCTTCAATACTAACTGCGATTACTGAAAACACGCCTTCTTTCTTTGCGTGCATATTTGGGCGGCATTATGCAAATATTTCCACATAGTGAGGTAGATATGTGGGGGCGTGTTAGAATGAGACGTTTTAGGGGGGCGTGGCAGAGTCTTAACTTTGATAAAGAATATCTCTTTGGTTTTGAGACTTTAGTCTTTGCAACTTCGGGGATCTTATCTATGCACAATCAGCTTGTAACACTCCAAAGAGAAAGGAAAACTTGAAATCGCATCATATGACCCCTTTTTAACATAATTACCAGAGTCCTGTAACATTATCAGCTCCGCTGAAGGCAAAGCACAATGAGTTTATATGCACAAGATGGAAAAGCTGCTTGGGATCAAGGTAGTGTTTGCAATGGAGAGATGTTCAGGGGTCTTTCTTTCCATTTATAAATTGACCTTACCAGTTAAACCACAGTGACCTGTCAGTCACTAAGGTACCGTTTGTACCATTACTTCTCATTCACATGGAACTGATGTCCATGAAGGAGGACATGAGGAGGAGGAGAGGGGAGGGGAGAGGAGAACCAGGGCGTTTTCTCCCGTTCATTCAGAATAAAGGAGAGGAGGGAAGCTATTGTGGCTAACCGCAATTCACTGAGACAGTCACCAGCACAACTGAATCTGTGAGAAAATAAATTAATGCTTTGAATTTGACGCTGTGAGAGACGTAGTACTGATAAAGGTAAGCGTTTTGCGTTTGGTCATATTGATGCAAGGCAGGTCAGTGGTGCAATAGCCTCTACTGGAATGCTAGCTCGATTTTAGCAAGCATCACTGATTTAAAACAAGCTCTGGAAACAGCTAGGACATAACCGGGAAAAAAAACTTTGCATTGCTGGTGCATGTGCACTTGCAGGCGTTTCGGCTCATTTAGCGGCATGTGAGACTGCATCCAGCCTTTGATTTTCATGCATACGGCGAGATAAGCAGAAATAGTGAGATATTAATTGAAAGTTGATCATCATGACCTGTGCCGGGTAGATAGCACGCCTCCACTTCAGAGCGGCACGTTGCATTTCGCCAGCGCCTGCAAAGAAAAACACACACGGCTAAAAACAAGCTGCATAACTGATGCTTTTTCTGCTGTTTTCATTCATTTGTTCGGGTTAGCGGTTAGCTCGTTTTCTCACACCAGCAGAAGCCTGCCCATCTATCGATTATGTCATGGTTTTTCATTCTCGCTCTTGCACAATGGGCGAATATCTTATTCTTCTCTTTATCTTTACTCTATATCTTAATTTATCTTTTAGTAGATTGTTAGTGGTGTGTGGGTTTTTCATGATCATCATCATCATCATCAATAACGCAGCTCGGCCATTAGAAAGCAAACACGCACACACACACACACATACCGCCATACATCTGACCTATTTCCAAAAGCACATCCATGACTTTATTGTGATGACTACGTTTTATTCTCACAAACACAGCTGTTTGGAATCGTTTTCGTTTATTATTAGTGTTATTAATGGTGGTAGCTGTTATTTATGAAGACACCGCCATCAATTAGGGCCCTAACAGTTCATCTCAACCAGTGCTTCGGATAATGCACATAGTATAAAGGCGACTCAAATATAACCAGTGATTGTGAATGTATAATTATGAACATCAATTTGTTTTTCAGTGTATTATACCCTTTATAACACTGGTTAGGAATAAGCACGCTGGCTGTGTCTCAAAATCTGCCTAACTAGATAGCATTTTTTTTGGCATCACACTGTTGATGTTTGCATCATTTTTGGGCATCTTTGGCGTTTGTTGTTTATTAAGAAATGCTGTCTTTTTGGCAGCTCATTAGGTTTTGATCTTTTTGGAATATAATATGTGAATTATATCTTTCTTTTATCCTGGTTAATAAATAAGCAATACAAATTTATATCTGTTCAAGAAAGAGAATGTTTACTTTTATAGGCTACATATATGATGCATGAAATTTGTGCTAAAATATGTGACCCTGGACCACAAAACCAGTCAAAAGCGGCACTGGTATATTAGCCAACAATACATTGTATGGGTCAAAATGATCGATTTTTCTTTTATGCCAAAAATCATTAGGATATTAAGTAAGACCATGTTCCATGAAGATATTTAGTAAACTTCCCACCGTAAATATATCAAAACTTAATTTTTGATTAGTAATATGCATAGCTAAGAACTTCATTTGGACAACTTTAAAGGCGATTTTCTCAATATTTAGATTTTTTTGCACCCTCAGATTCCAAATTTTTAAATAGTTGTATCTCAGTCAAATATTGTAATATCCTAACAAACCATACATCAATGGAAAGCTTATTTATTCAGCTTTGATGTATTAATCAATTTACAACAATTTTAAAAAATGTACCCTTATGACTGGTTTTGTGGTCCAGGGTCAGATATGTGCTTCAACAAAAGTACTTTAAAAGAACTAATAAAAAGAAATAGTTTTTTAATCAAATAAAGGGTATCAAATATAGGTCACTTTAATTACTTATTACTGTAATGAATTACTTAATACTTATTTAGTCATTTAAATATGCAGTCATTAGAGCATGGTTTTCTCATATGAAGATGAATGTTTCTAAACAGTGGCTCAATGAAATTCACACACAAAACTGCATTTGACTTCTCCCCTTGTCTTTTATGGAGAAATGCATATACAGGGTGAAATGGAAAACCGATTCCCAGTGCTCTCTAGCTGACCGCTCATCTTACCCTAATATGATACACTGTCAATATTAAGTCTGAAAGCAAAAGAAAAACATTGAACATCTGCCATTAAGAATGTGTTATACTGCAAAATAGAACTGTCAGGTATTTAAATATGAAATAAATAGTGAAATTGTAAATAAAATTTAAAAAAATCATTACAACAAGCAAGACCACAACATTTCTCTTCTCTTGTGTTTTCAGAAATGATCAGACGAGTGGTACGACAGAGTAAATTCCGTCATGTGTTTGGTCAGGCGGTGAAGAATGACCAGTGCTATGATGATATTAGGGTTTCGCGGGTTACCTGGGACAGTGCCTTTTGTGCAGTAAATCCCAAATTTGTTGCTATTATTGTGGAGGCTAGTGGGGGTGGAGCTTTCCTCGTTCTGCCTCTGCTAAAGGTAAGGGATAACTGCATATATGCTCACTCAGCATTTATGCTGTTAGTAATTTGAATAAGGGTAGCTGGTCAGAATTATGCAAGATGAGACATAAATCTATGCTATCTGTTTCCTGTTTGCAGACGGGTCGTATTGACAAGGCCTACCCCACTGTTTGTGGTCACACGGGCCCTGTGCTGGACATCGACTGGTGCCCACACAATGATCACGTCATTGCCAGCGGCTCTGAAGATTGTACAGTAATGGTGCGTTCAGCTCCTTCACTACATCCTCTAATAAAAATCCTGCTTTGAGTGATTATTATAAAAATGTTTGCATTTTTGTCACGCAGGTGTGGCAGATCCCTGAGAACGGCCTCACCGCACCTCTTTCTGAGCCAGTCGTGGTGTTAGAGGGTCACTCCAAGAGGGTGGGCATCGTGACGTGGCATCCAACAGCCCGCAATGTTCTGCTAAGTGCAGGTAAGAGATTTTAAAAGCGAGTGCACTACATAAAAACCCTACCTTTTATCATCTTAAAGTGGTCATAGGATGCTACATGCACTTTTACAAGTTGTTTGAACTGAAATGTGTGTTGGTAGTGTGTGTACACAACCACCCTATAATGATAAAAATCCACCCAGTGGTTTTTAAAATCTTTTTTTAATCTGGTTAAATGTTTTCCCCTTTCTCAAATCGAGCCGATCTCAGATGCCTGTCTGTGTGATGTCACACAGACAGGCCCCTCCCACGATAGTTTGATTGACAGTAACGTTTCAGCACAGACTGGACTGGTGTCTTACCTTAGCTCCGCCCTGAGTGAGCTGTCATCAGTCCGCCATTGTTTCACCGCTGGAGCAGATGTAGACAAGAATTACTCCTAAGCGATTGAGGTGTTCTGTTGTTGGATGTAATAATGAACATAGCAGTCGTCATTTACTCCCGACATCTGAGCCGCTGAACTAGCAGTGGATTACATTGTTTCTGAAGGGAATGCGCCCCCGATCTACATAAATGCATCTATATTCACGCGAATCAATCATGATCCAGCCTCATCTACAGAAGAAGTGAGTATAATGCTTTGTAATGAATCTTTGCAAATCGCCTTTCCTAATAATGTGCTATTTAGCAAGTTTCACGATGAATGCGGCTGAAGTAAACAGTATCTCTGAGAGCAGCTCGGAAGAGAGGGGCGGGGTCAGCAGAGCTCATTAACATTTAAAGGAAAATACTACAAAAACGGCTTGATCTGAAAAGAGACATTTTTGACAGGGTAAAAAATTTGTTTTTTACACTACCATTGAGAAATTTTAACCAAACTATGTTACAGACTTTTCATTAAGACCCTAAGCAAAAAATGGGCATCCTATGACCCCTTTAAACATCAAAAACATGTTATGTTGCATGACTGAATGATCAAAAACCAATTTTGTCTTTCCTCCTCTGTCAGGATGCGATAATCTCATCATCATTTGGAACGTGGGCACAGGAGAAGCTCTGATCAACCTGGAGGACATGCATCCTGACGTGATCTTCAGCGTCTGCTGGAGTCGCAACGGCAGCCTCATTTGCACCGCATGCAAGGATAAGAAAGTGCGCGTTGTCGATCCACGCAAGGGAAAGATCATTGCGGTAAGCGAAAACATCTCGGAATTACATTGAAGACTCTTTATTTCCACAGTTCTTTGTGTCTCACTGGCATTGATGATCACAGGAGAAGGATAAGGCCCACGAGGGGGCACGGCCCATGAGAGCCATCTTTCTGGCTGATGGAAACATCTTCACCACCGGTTTCAGTCGTATGAGTGAGCGGCAGCTAGCCTTATGGAATCCAGTAAGGCAAAATAAATACATTTCCATGTTTTTGAAAAATTACGTTCTTTCATTAAATATTATGATGTTCCTCTCTTTAAGAAAAACATGGAGGATCCGATATCAGTGCATGAAATGGACACCAGCAATGGAGTGTTGCTTCCATTCTATGACCCTGACACTAATGTGGTCTACCTGTGTGGAAAGGTGAGCAAGTTTTTATGTGACCCAGAAAGCATGAGTTCAGCAATATTATATTAATAATTAATGCTGTGCATCTTCATTTTTGTGTTTTTAGCATTTATGTTTATGTAAAGAAATTTGAATAATTTGGGGCCCCCCTAGAAATTGAGAACCACTGGCTTTGCCTCAACAGTGTGATGTCATACTGTATATATTGTGTATATATAGTATGTATATTTTAATACAACTGTAATCTTGTTTTCTGTTTAAGGGTGACAGCAGTATCCGTTACTTCGAGATCACAGACGAGGCACCGTATGTGCACTACCTCAACACGTTTTCCAGCAAGGAGCCCCAAAGAGGCATGGGCTACATGCCTAAAAGAGGCCTAGATGTCAACAAGTGTGAGATAGCCAGGTATGCACGATTTGCACAGGTATTTATTTTTTTAAGTGTTATTTTTTAAATGAGAAAACAGACACAAGGTTTTCAGCAAGTGTTTGTGGCCTTAGATTCATTCAGATTATCTGAAGTGTTTGAGGGGCTTATGGCCATGTCAGAATCTAGATATTTTCGAGAAACTAAACTGTCTTCAGGCTAGCATTGTTGTGATTATGGCTCTCAGCTAGGTCGAATTTATTTCTCCAGTAGGGGGAGTCATTAGTCTGTCATTGACTATAAAATCTAACGTGATGGCAATGTAGCTTTGGTTTCATGCTGTGGCTCCTAAAGGTCAATGACATGTTATTTTACTAGTAATGATCACTGTAAGGATCATTCATTTAATGATTCATTTTGTCATAAGGGTGTACGTTCTGTGTTTAATCTTTGTCGGAAATGGATATATCTATAATATTTGTATTATATATATATAATTAAATTATTGTTTTCCATTTTTATTTATATTAAAATGTAATCTATTCCTGTGATGGCAAAGCTGAATTTTCAGCATCATTATTCCAGTCACATGATCCTTCAGAAATCATTCTAATATGCTGATTTTGTGCATACATTTACATATAAATGTATTTAAAACAGTTGTTCTGCTTATTATTATTATTATTATCATCAATTTTTTTAGGATCCTTTAATGACTATAAAGTTCAAAAGAACAGCATTTATTTGAAATATATATTTTTTTACTTTTTTATTTTGTAAATGGAAAAAGTCAAAACATTGAATGTGCTTTTTAGATTATGATTGTGCTTATTACCATAACACCAATAACATGTCTGTTGTTTCTCACAGGTTTTATAAACTTCATGAGAGAAAGTGTGAGCCAATCATCATGACTGTTCCTAGAAAGGTACTTTTCACTGTATATTAAAACAATGATTGTTAATAGTAATGTTCAGTTGATAAGTTTGTATTTGTTTTGTGTTTAGCTTTACAAGCAAAGCTCAATCAAAGTGCGATTTAATTGTCATTAACTGATGAAGAAAAGGGAAGGCACTTGGTTTCAATTAACATTAAAGCAGCAGATGTTTTCAAAGAAAACAAACAGCATGAATCCAAAATACTCATTACGGTATTTCCTGTCTCTTGGTTTTTTGGCAGTCAGACCTCTTTCAGGACGACCTCTATCCGGACACAGCAGGTCCAGACCCGGCGCTAGAGGCTGAGGAGTGGTTTGAAGGCAAGAATGGCGAACCGATCCTGATCTCGCTCAAACACGGTTATGTTCCGGGCAAGAACCGCGACCTCAAAGTAGTCAAGAAAAATGTGCTGGATAACAAGGCACCCAAGAAGGTGGAGGAGCCAGCAACTCCCCAGAAACCTGCCTCTCCTCAGCTAACCAAAGTAAGGATGATGCTTCATTGACTCCTTCTTATTTTTCCCACTAATAATTGGCCTAAAACATTTTTCTATTTCTTTATTCTGCTTTGCAGAAGAACGAAGTGAAGTTAGAGGAGCTGCTGCGAGAAGTCAAGTCCCTTAGAGATCTGGTCACGCTGCAGGACAGGAGAATCGCCAAACTGGAAGATCAAGTGGCTAAAGTGGCAATCTAAGACACTGGTGGTGGTCTGAGCCATAGCGTCAGTATGGAGAGAGAGAGAGAGAGAGAGAGATTCAGTTGGGCGGGGGGGTCAGTCACTGCCAAAATTTCTCAATTTGACTCGATCATTCCGCTTGGTGTTTCTCTTATACAACATTTTATGTTTTATAGCCTACATTAACATAATCAGTATACATCATGAATAAACATAAGCAATTAACTAGTACAATTACTTACGATTAATAAAAGCTGTAAAAATGGTTGTTTATTGTTAGTTCATTATAGGTAAATTAACTAATGGTAATGAACTGAACCTTATTGTAAAGTGTTTCCATTTTTTCCTTCATCAAAAGTAATTTTATGTTAATAATTGTAAGAAATATCTACACAAAAACTGGAACTTGTTGAGTTGAGCACGTTTATTCAGCTTATTTTGATGCTATACAAAAACTGAAACTTTAATGCTCATGAAACCTCAAAGAATGAGTGCACATGTAGGGACTGATGTTCGGCTACAGTTGCTCAGAACATAATGTAGAACTGATTCTGGCTTAGAATCCAATGAGGTTTCCATGTGGTGCTTCGAATTTTGATTGTACCACAGGAAAGACATAAAGACAACTGCAGTGAATGAGTGTCATGAAGTAAGAACATACCAAAGTCATTGAAGTTTAAGTTACTGGGTCCAAGTCAAAAACATTTCAGCTAATAAAAAATACATTATAAGAACAAGTTATGAAAATGTATGTTATTTCCAAATGTTCTCTGAATGTTCAAAACCCCAATTTTTAAATGTTTAAAAATATTTATTTTTATTGATTATACAAACTCAAAGTGTTATTGGAAAGTTTAATGTTCTTATTTTATACCAGATAACTTAAAAGGTAACTAAAATGCCTTTTTAATAGTGCTGTCAAATGATTAATCACGATTAATCGCATCCAAAATAAAAGTTTTTTGTTTGTATATCGAGGGGTGAGAACCAGAAGGGCATAAAGTGACATTTTGGGTGAAACGGAGATACATATATATCAAATGAAATCATATGACGTTGTTAAAAAGAACATTATTTTGTGTATTTGCTGTAATGCAATGTGTTAATGCGGTTTAAGGTAAAAAAAAAAACACATTATTTTCCACATACTGTACATTATTGTTGCTACTCTATGCCCCGCCTTTCTGAAACACATCGATTTTTTACAAAGCTCATCGGTCTGAAAAGCGAGGTGTACGCTGGTTGGCCAGCTATCCAGTGCATGGTGATTGGCCGAATACCTCAAGCGTGTGACGGAAATGTTACGCCCCTTACCATACTGTGATGCCGTGTCCCGGCACGATGAGACAACACCAATATAACCCATCACAAACGAGGCATTTGTTGCATCCAGTGGGGACATATTTACTGATTATAATGACTTGTACTGTCTTTTTACACGTTGCATCGTGCCGTGTAAACATAAAACCATGTCTGCATTTGTGATCGGAGAAACGACAAACAAGCGCTACTCTACACTGCTCAAAACTCACGTTTGAATCATCAGTGGCAAATTCTTTAAATATGAAAACGTACTTACAGGCTGTGAGTTAGAAGCGCCAGACTGTCCTTGCAAAGTTGGAACTACCCCACTTTATAGAAATGGCCTTTGTGCACAGACGGTGTAGGCTACTATCCCCTATAAAATGCGGTGCACACATCTGAATATTTGGGTTGAACTGTTCTGGAACAGTGTTATAAATACAACTTAACCACTGATTTCTAGTCGTGTCCTCTTTTGGAAGGCCAAACAAAGTAGTTTCTCTTTCACAACGAAACACACTGCGTCTTCACGACATGGCGGCAGCGTCAACAATACTACAGCAAGAATCAAAGTTACGCCTTCTTTCTTTGCATGAACATTTGGGCGGCGTTATGCAAATCTTCCTACACACTTCCCAGACATGTGGGGGCGTGTTTAAATGAGGCGTTTTAGGGGGGCGTGGACGAGTCTTAACTTTTATAAAGAATATCTCTTTAGGTTTGAGACTTTAGTCTTTGCAACTTTAGGGATCTTATCTATGCACGAACAGCTTGTAACACCCAAAGAGAAAGGAAAACTTAAAATTGCATCATATGACCCCTTTAATGAGCTCTTTCTACTACCAAAAGGACAAAAGTGAATTCTTAACAATTTTGGAGTTATTCATTAGAAATCAAAAGACTTAACTCTGAACATACTAAGCCAGTTGGTGCCAAAACTGCACTTATGCCCCTTTGGCACTTAGAAATGTACTGTGGGTAAAGCTTGTGGATAGCACTTGAGTCAAAATGGCTGACACCACATGTAAGCCAGGTAGATCAACAATGAGAAGAAAACTGTTTTTTACTGCTGAAGATGTATTATTAATCTTATTTTGTGACTTCAACACTACTTTCTTACAATTAAAGTGCATTGAGTACAAAATTAGTTGTTCCAATTTAGCAGACTTTAAGTATACCAGTTTAGTGATATGTGAATATTATGTAAATGTATTTGTAGTATGAAATAAATGCATTTCAAACTAATTTTTTGTAAATTTATTTTTCACTAGGGAAGGTATCTGTAAAGGCTTTTCAATCGACCATTTGGCCAAATTGTTAAGTGGCTGAGATTATTATTTCAGTAGAATTAACCACATTCAATTAACTAATTTGATGTAAGGGTTTTATAAGTTTTTTCTGTGATATTTAATTTTATTACAATGGATTGTTATTTCATTAACTAATTAATGTAATGTTTTGTTCATATTGTCAGCAGATGCGCCCGTGTTTTTATACACAAATTTAATAAAACATTGGTGCCAAAAAAGGCGCAAGTGACTTTTTAATTTTTTTTTTCCTGAATAAATGTTAAAATTGTGTTCAATAAGTATCCTGTCATCCATGTGTGTACACATTTTTAGTATAAAAGATTGAAATCAGTAAACAAAATCAGATCAAACTATGGTAAATTTGTGTTTTGGCCCTCCTGTAAAGTTGGTGAAATGTCACTTACGCCCTTCTGGTTCTCAGCCCTCGATATGTATGTGTACATTTATTGTATATATATATATATATATATAGATACAAACACATGCATGTATATATTTTGAAAATATTTGCATGTATATACTTATATATAAATATATAAACATTAAATTTTTCTTAAATATATACATGCATGTGTTTGCATTTATCTATACACATAAATATACACAGTATACACACATATTTTGTATGCAATTAATCGTTTGACAGCACTACTTTTTAACCACCTCAGGTATTCAGTCATAGGATGGACCACTCAGCTCTCCACCGCCTCATCTGCCTGTCCGTCATTCTGCTAACCAGGCTCGCTACTCATGCCACCCCAGTCATTTTCAATGACTCTTTGGAGGGCAGTGGACAGTGGGACTCTGGGAGCACAGACCTGACCCACACACCCACGATGTCCTTCTTCAATGAATCAGTGAAGTCCACCTCCATAGATGGAGAAAAACATAGCAAATCATTCTTGGATCAGCTGGTGGATTTCTTACAAGAGAACCACCTTCCCATAATCGTCATTACCACATTAGTTTTTCTTATCATCACCATCCTCTGCTCAGCTGCCATCTTGAGTCGCCGACTTAAAGTCAGCACCTACTATCCTTGCGCTTTCCCTTCCAAGATGTACGTGGATGAACGAGACAAGACCGGAGGAACACGCTTCTTCAGCGAAGTCCCAGAGAAAGCCAACACCAGCTCCAGTGAGGAGCCAGTGAATTCAGCCAGGCAGCTCCACGAGGACATCATGCTGGCTACCAAGAACCTCCGAACGCCAATCAAGACCCCATGGAAGGAGAAGAATGAAGTGGCGGAATACCAAAAACATGCAGATGATGAGGGAAGTGCTCAGTGCGACAAAAGTCAAGAGGAGAGCTGTGGCTCACTAGAGGACAAGACCACAAATCAGTTTGCTGTTGAGGATACTGTGGAAAAGAGCTGCCCCAGCAGGTCCCAGGACAGTATCCCCGCTTATGACATGGAAAAGACTGACCCCTTGGACTCCGGGCCCCCTGAAGAGAGCAAACATTCATCTGGGCCAGAGAATTCAGAGATCCATGAGGACACGAACAAACAGGATGTTGCTACTTCAGGCTCACCATTTATCAGTGAAGAGAAAACGGCATTTTAGCTTGGACATTTTTAAAGCCTTAAAGGAAACACTTAGACACAAATACAGACCAAAGTGCATTTCTTGCACACATTGTAAAACTAAAAAAAAAAAAAAAAAAATTTTGTATTATGAAGTTTCATTGAGATAGTTCATGAAAAATATATGGCTTTAATATTGTTTGTAACTCTTCGATTTTCCAAATATAAAATGTAATAATCTGTTTTAAGTTCCTTAAGAGTAAATGATATGAACGGACGCCTATCGGGCAAGACATAAAATCTGCTTTTTAAATGTTGGTTGTCATGAATTTCTTTTCATTTGACATGATGACTCTTTAACCCTAAATCAGAAATGATCTTTATTCTTGTTTGCTTTACTCTCTATTATTAGCGATGACATCCATAAAAACTGGAAAGGTTAGGGTCAGGGAAGTAGATTGCGTGAATGGCTCGCAATGCACTATAAACACACGCATCCACAAAATAAAACAAGCACACTCACGACTCCAATTAAGGAGACAAGTCTAAGTGTAGAAAAGCTTTGCAGTGAGTCAGCTTATTGTTTACATATTCTGGCTCGAAGCATTTCCTTTCAAGGTCGAGAGGTATTCAGCCACAGCAAGTCCCATGCCACCTTTCAAACAGTTTAGTCTAAGATCAGTTAGTCTCAACACATACTTTATGAAGAACACAATATTCTTAATAAACTTACTACAACATTTGACCACATTTCATACTTCATTACTTGAATGTTCAAGACAATCTGCCATCTACAATTTCTAAAAAACAAAAAATGTTTAATTTTTTTTAATTAACAAAAAAATAACTCCACCGATAGTTTGCTTCAGATCTACTGAGGCTGCAGATCTGTTGGTATGTTACTTATAGCATAACAGTTCATGAAACAAACCTCACGTTGAGATGTATAATCACATTTTCAAATGAAAACCATATACTAGCTATGCTGAAACCAGGTACAATGCAAAATCAGTTCATCACTGTAAATTAGCATCATATTTCTAGATTCCACGGGTATGCAATATTAATTCCAATGCCCACATGATTGAGGTTTACTCATGCTTTATTTAAAAGTACTGATGTTTGAAAGGCCATCGAATGAAAGCCCAGCAGCATAAATCACCATCGTAAATCACATCTTTGTTCTTTCAAACTAAAATAATAGAATAAGATCATTTGTGTGCGTGTTCAGCTAGCAAGTGAAACCACTGACACTCTTTTTCATTACATCAACAGATCTAAATAAATGGCTTAGACTGTAACAGTGTGGGTCAGTACTTTTATATTGTGCATTTAAAAGACTCGCTACAGTGCAAGAGTTGGAGAGCTTTGGTCTAAACTCAAAGGGAGGACAAAGAGCATTGATTCTCAACTGGTTTTGTTTCAAGACCCTGATTTTAAATTGGATATCAAATGGTGATCCAACCTCAAACACTGAGATTCATTACAATTACCATGAACTGTGCAGACTCAACAGTATGCAAAATCAATAACATTGCACAGTGGAAGAAAATAAATGCGTTATTCTCTTCCAAGACAATAAGCCAGTTTTTTGGCTTATTTTAACTTTGCATGTTTATACGGTTAGTTGGATTTTAATACTGGAATTTAGCACTAGGGCTGGGTTTTGACACAAATTTCACGATTCGATTCGATTCTCATTCACACGCTTGCGATGCGATTCGATTACCGATTTGATTCAATATCGATTATTTTGGATATATATCAGGTACAGTACATGCCAAATTTTCTCAAGGAAAAAAAACAAAAAACATCTCTCAACTAATGCTGTACAATATACATGAGTCAGTTGGTACTACATTACTATAATATTGAAGGTTAAAATTGACTGATTTGTTAATTACACTTAATGAAGTTTTTAAAATAAAGTTACAATTACATAATATTTCTACTTCAATTCTACTTAAATATAAACAATGCTGGCTGTCATAACTTGATGGATTTATTCAAACAAATGAAACATTGAAGAACAGTAAAACTTAATGAATATGGAGCATATATTTAGCAAAATGCTCCTCTCTACAGTTTATTTTTCTAGCTGACTGAGTTTATGGTCACTGAATATGTTTTTCTGAGGTAAATGTGACATTGTTTACAAGCCGTTATATTGACGTTTTTACACGGCTGAAACACTGATTGAGCAATTACATGAGACAGGATACGAATTGTAAAGTTGTACCCTTTTCTTTTAACTTGCCTTCGGATGTTTAGTCATGTTTATTTTGTGCTGAAACTGGTATTAATGTGGAGGAGATGATTAGTTCACGTGCGCCTCGCGCTACAGCGATCTGTCACTCCATATTAAACGGCGCTTATTGTTTGAATACTTTAATACAATGGACAGAATTTGAAATCTGAGACTTTGTTTCATATTAGAAGTACCAAAGCACAATGCTTATTGCGATATATTGGATGAGAAGTGCCCTTCAACGTTCCGTCCATTAACTGAAAACAGGCTAGAATAATCGATTCTTGGGATTTAAGAATCGCTATTGTTCCGTAAAAATGAGAATCGATTAATCTCGAGAAATCTATATTTTTTACCCAGCCCTATTTAGCACTGTTATTTCCCTGCTCCCCACGACCCAATCAGAACAGACCTGAAACCCCTTTTGGTCGTGAAGCACCAGTTGAGAACCACTGATTTAGAGCAGCGGTTCCCAAACTGGGGAGCGCGCACATCCCTAGGGGTGCACAGACCGACCAGCAGGGGTGCGCGAGAGAATGCTCTTGATGAGCTGTGTGCATTTTTTGAAGGGGCAAGTGAAAGAGAATTTTACTTGCCCGACCGGACAACTAATCTAATCTAATTAAAACATCGAATTAGGGAAGCACCAATTTCAACGAGAATGATTAGGATTTTATTACACTTGGTGTAAACGGCAATTCATAATGGATAATCAAAGGGTAACAAGGTCACGGCCGTTGAGACTCACATGAGACAATCTCATGGAGAAATAGAAACAAATGAACAACTGCACACAGAAGAAACATAAAAACTAAATGTTTTACCGCAGTATATTTATTACATAAAGCCTAGCCTAATTAATTAACATGACACGTGTTAGAAAGAGCAGTTTTCCCCGAAAATCAGTACGATTGTAAATTCGACATTGATTTTAAACAAGACTTCAAACGAGTAGTTAATATTAAGTGACTTAGGGCATACATTTTAGTACAATAATGTCAATGTGACAGTTTTTGCTCCATTTGTTTAACGAAAATAGTTCCAAACAAACTTGATTCGCATTTTTGAATTAATAATTTGAGTCAATGATTCAGTGGTACATTCATAAAGACAAGCACTTGCTTCATTCTTGAATGAATCAGCCCTCTGAACAAATCATTTGAATGCCTCAATGACTCATTAAGACAGTCAACTTGCTGCCACCTGTTGGCGGTTACTTTCAAATTTAAAAGTAACTTTTTTTTTTACACAACTTTTCATATTTGTAAATAAAAAAACCTGATGTAAAACACCAAGCTCACAGCATTATTTATGCTGTTGTAATTTTTCAGTGTTAATGCATTCATGCTACATTTCAGCTTCATTAAATTGTCTGTGTAAATGCATTCAAATGCCACTTCAGCTGCTTTGGTTTCTCCAGCAGTGGAAAAGTTGGTTTTGTTAATACTGATTTCATTTGATTGGTAACAGCCCTATAGAGTCTTATTATATTAAGTGAAATGAATAATAAAATGTAAGAATTTGATATGAAAGATGATGCATGCATTTAAGTACATGCCAAATTTTCAAGGAAAAAAAAAAAAAAAAACTCTCAACTAATGCTGTACAAAATACATGAGTCAGTTGGTACTACATTACTATAATATTGAAGGTTAAAATTGACTGTTTTGTTAATTACACTTAATGAAGTTTTTAAAATAATAAAGTTACAATTACATAATATTTCTACTTCAATTCTACTTAAATATAAACAATGCTGGCTGTCATAACTTGATGGATTTATTCAAACAAATGAAACATTGAAGAACAGTAAAACTTAATGAATATGGAGCATATATTTAGCAAAATGCTCCTCTCTACAGTTTATTTTTCTAGCTGACTGAGTTTATGGTCACTGAATATGTTTTTCTGAGGTAAATGTGACATTGTTTACAAGCCGTTATATTGACATTTTTACACGGCTGAAACACTGATTGAGCAATTGCATGAGACAGGATACGAATTGTAAAGTTGTACCCTTTTCTTTTAACTTGCCTTCGGATGTTTAGTCATGTTTATTTTGTGCTGAAACTGGTATTAATGTGGAGGAGATGATTAGTTCACGTGCGCCTCGCGCTACAGCGATCTGTCACTCCATATTAAACGGCGCTTATTGTTTGAATACTTTAATACAATGGACAGAATTTGAAATCTGAGACTTTGTTTCATATTAGAAGTACCAAAGCACAATGCTTATTGCGATATATTGGATGGGAAGTGCCCTTCAACGTTCCGTCCATTAACTGAAAACAGGCTAGAATAATCGATTCTTGGGATTTAAGAATCGCTATTGTTCCATAAAAATGAGAATCGATTAATATTGAGAAATCTATATTTTTTACCCAGCCCTATTTAGCACTGTTATTTCCCTGCTCCCCACGACCCAATCAGAACAGACCTGAAACCCCTTTTGGTCGTGAAGCACCAGTTGAGAACCACTGATTTAGAGCAGCGGTTCCCAAACTGGGGAGCGCGCACATCCCTAGGGGTGCACAGACCGACCAGCAGGGGTGCGCGAGAGAATGCTCTTGATGAGCTGTGTGCATTTTTTGAAGGGGCAAGTGAAAGAGAATTTTACTTGCCCGACCGGACAACTAATCTAATCTAATTAAAACATCGAATTAGGGAAGCACCAATTTCAGCGAGAATGATTAGGATTTTATTACACTTGGTGTAAATGGCAATTCATAATGGATAATCAAAGGGTAACAAGGTCACGGCCGTTGAGACTCACATGAGACAATCTCATGGAGAAATAGAAACAAATGAACAACTGCACACAGAAGAAACATAAAAACTAAATGTTTTACCGCAGTATATTTATTACATAAAGCCTAGCCTAATTAATTAACATGACACGTGTTAGAAAGAGCAGTTTTCCCCGAAAATCAGTACGATTGTAAATTCGACATTGATTTTAAACAAGACTTCAAACGAGTAGTTAATATTAAGTGACTTAGGGCATACATTTTAGTACAATAATGTCAATGTGACAGTTTTTGCTCCATTTGTTTAACGAAAATAGTTCCAAACAAACTTGATTCGCATTTTTGAATTAATAATTTGAGTCAATGATTCAGTGGTACATTCATAAAGACAAGCACTTGCTTCATTCTTGAATGAATCAGCCCTCTGAACAAATCATTTGAATGCCTCAATGACTCATTAAGACAGTCAACTTGCTGCCACCTGTTGGCGGTTACTTTCAAATTTAAAAGTAACTTTTTTTTTTACACAACTTTTCATATTTGTAAATAAAAAAACCTGATGTAAAACACCAAGCTCACAGCATTATTTATGCTGTTGTAATTTTTCAGTGTTAATGCATTCATGCTACATTTCAGCTTCATTAAATTGTCTGTGTAAATGCATTCAAATGCCACTTCAGCTGCTTCGGTTTCTCCAGCAGTGGAAAAGTTGGTTTTGTTAATACTGATTTCATTTGATTGGTAACAGCCCTATAGAGTCTTATTATATTAAGTGAAATGAATAATAAAATGTAAGAATTTGATATGAAAGATGATGCATGCATTTAATAAGGTTAGGGGGAAATGCCCTTTTTATAGTAACTTAAGTCATATAAAATTTAATTTTCCAGCAACAAAATTGTGGCCAGTGAAAATTACTAGCCACTCAATTACTATACGAGTGGCTAGTAATTTAGGAAAATCACTAGCCACAGTGGCTGGTGAGCAAAAGAGTTAATGTCAAGCCCTGTATACAGTGAATACTTGTTTGCAGTAAAAAAAATGTGGTGTTTAACCGGAGAACGGTGGTGGGGGTGCTTGACATGTGTCAAACACTAGAAAGGGGTGAACGCTGCAAAAAGTTTGAGAACCACTTATTTAGAGGATCAAGTGCGCCTCCTAGTTGCGGGCCATGGCGGTCTTCTCACCCAGTTCAACTTCCCGTTTCAGACTGTAGTCTGCCAAAGCTGCTTTAATGGCATCCTCAGCCAGCACTACAAAGCACAGAGAACAAGGTCAGTTACAGAACAGGAATATTATAAGTAAAATTTGTATTATGCATATAAATGTTACTTTTATCAACCAGAGCAGCAAATATAATGCAAGTAAATATTACACAAACACAGATAAATCAAATTAAAAGGAACACTTACTTGAGCAGTGTAGTTTGACTGGTGGAAGGCTAAGCTCCTTAGCAATCTCAGTGTTTTTTATCTTGAGGGCTTCATCAATCTGTACGTTGATTGAGAATTTTTAGGTTTAATGGTTTTATTAGGACAAAAACACCAAGTTACAATCAAACTTTGTCAATGCAGATTTAAAAAAAAAAAATAAAAAAAAAAAAAAAAGGAGGAAAAACATTTGCACCAAAGCAATAGAACCAGCAAATGTGACCATTGTTGCTTACAGATTTGCCTTTCACCCACTCAGTGGCTAAGGAACTTGAAGCAATAGCAGAGCCACAGCCAAAGGTTTTAAACTTGGCATCTACAATCTTCCCAGCCTCATCCACCTCGATCTAGGTGGGAAAAACAAACATACAGTTCAGTTCATCAAATATATGAGCACAGCGTGAAGGGTGGTGATAGCTTCCATCAGCATTGTGACTCAAACACAGACTGTGGCTAGAATGAATATACTATAAACTAAATCTCTGCATTTATCACTTGCGATACAGTGTAGAGCTCAAATGATTGTTTAATTTAGTCAGATAAAGAGTTATGAAAAAATACAATACAGCTATGAAACAAATGGAAAAATTAAACAGAATTAGTCGTGACCATTGTTTTAGGGGTTACCCAATTGGTGTTTTTTTATTTATTGAATTACTTTGGCATAAATTACATATTGTTTGTAGGTTATTATAGTTTTGGGTCCAAATATTATATGCTACAAATATTATATTCTGTATCGTCCCCGTCAAATAAACAATAAACCGAATAATCTAAAATATGCCGACTCATCCTGTGTAAGCACTCAATCCAATCGGAGTATTCAGTCATCGTACAGAGAATTAAGATCCTGTGAGATTAATCTGCTTAAATATTATTTACACCATTTCATCTGCTTAAAGATTATTTACACTATTATTTAAGGGCGCAATTATTGGTTTATTTTATTTCCCTTTTTGCTCGTCACAAAAGCAAACATGCTTGTCATCAAACACCTGTGCTATAAAATGACAGTTAATAAACCTACAGTAGTGAACATACTGCACCCATTCGGGAAAAAATGACAATTTAGAAAGAACAGTAAAGTCATTAAACCTATTATTATGCAAGAGAGGATTACCTGCAGTTTCATCACATCTCCACAAGCAGGGGCACCAACCAACCCTGTGCCCACATTCTTGGCATTTTTATCCAAAGAACCAACATTTCTTGGGTTCTCATAATGATCCACAACCTTTAAAATACAAATATTAACGTTTAATAAGGGAGGGGCCAGTTGAGTTATTTGGCTCACAAAGTCAGGATCATGTGTCGGTTCATTTCATTGTTATAGAAGACAAATAAACGATCATGCCGGGCTCCAATCCCCCCATTTTGACCTAGTTAGAGGTGTATTCATGTTGCCATCATACAAATTACTAAAAATGATAAATTTACATTTCAAAATGTTGTCTTATAGATAAAACATGGACTCATACAAAGAAACAATTTAGTTCATTCTTAATTCTTCAGCTTGTACTAAATGTGATCTCAAACGATATCAACTTAAAGAATGAAATCTGAATGAGAACTAAAAAATGCGAAACTTGCTAGACTTGTTAGAGTGCCAATAACTGTCATTATGTATCACGAAGAGTGTCAAACAGCTCAAATACATAAAGTCAAAGCGAAAAACTTTACTAGCAAACTGCACCAGTCATACTAGCTTACCTTTTTGTGATACCCACATTGCATCCTCAACTGAGGAGCTGAAAGAGTTTTGAGAATTGCCGGTGCCGCACACCTCTTCGCAAGCGAAGCCGCCATGATATCTGAACTGACGCACTTGAAAACTCAAATAGCGGATTTATACGCCGTTTAGTCTCGTAGATTTCATCAACCATCGCGAGATGTGAGACAAGTGGAGAGCAAATTTTATGTACAAATTAGTTTTATACCTTTATTATTTATCTATACTTTATATACACGTGTTGTTATTATTATTGGATATCCTTTATTGTTGAAAAGTACAAGTTGAACATTTTATACTTTTTTCATTTTAAAAATGACAAAGACCATATAAGGATTTAGAAATTTAGAAAATGATTAACTCAAACATTCTTGTTTTGTAGAACAGCAGAGTGTTGTTTTTGTTTCCCTTTTATCCTATGCCTTTTCTGACTGTTGAAACTTTGCAGCTTCTCTTGTGCATTTATAGTGTATATAACGGTAAATGCCTATCGATTATTTTTATTAATAGTAGTACTAATAGAAGTGTGTACTATCGGTCGCTATGCCAAATGACATCATTGCAGCGCCTGTGACTGACAGCGCTGTCAGCCAATCGTTGAAGAGGGAGGCGGCGAAGATTTTTCAAACCTCAGGAAATGGGAAAGTCAAAGCAACTTCCATAAAAAAAAACTACCGGTAATTCGAGAGCCGTCTAGCCTCCCAGCTGACAGTCTGCCACCTGTATCTTCTTCCAGCACACAACTTTTTATTCCCCTTTGAATGTCTTTTTGTCTGAGATTTCAGATTCAGTTGGAAGTTTGGATATGGTTTCTAGCGTCTCTCAATCAGGCGCCGCGTGAGCCAGAGCCGTAACAGTTAAACTCGAGAGAAGATTCGGTTAACGTAACGTTATTCCGAGCATCACTGTCTGTGTGTATCGGACATTATTTCACGATGTCGGGTGTGACGCTTCAGGTAAGAAATAAATAAGATATTTTTAACACAGCCTTGCTGATATAAAATAAAGCAGTCAGATCGTTAACGTTCAGACGCTCGTGTTTAAGTTACGTCTCACCGTGAGTCCTGTGGAGCTCAAGTTTTTCATTCAAGCAATTTTCTTTAGTAATAGCGAAACTATTCAAAAAGAAAAATGTGAAATATAGAAAACAATTAGACAATCGCGGTGTTTTATCGCATTACACCTGCCTCCTTATGTTATGTTGTTTATATGGCAGTTTTCGAGCTTTGTTCAAACAATGAAATATCACTAAACATTTTCAGGCTGAACGGGTTTGACAGAACTTCAGCTTCCTCTTCTGTCCCTCACCAGAGGCTTAAATGTAACTGAAGTTATGTGTATGAAAAAACGAGTGACTTAAAGCTTTTGTGATTTAAAGTAGTTGGAAGAGTCATGTTATGACAGTGGTTAATGATAGTCTATTTTCGAAATGCCTGTTTTTCCTGCTTTGCTGTTAGGTTCCGATGAATGTATTCGTCCAACACTAGTTGACAACAAGTTAAATGCTGAGCTTAAATATTAATCTGAATAATGGGAACTACATCATTTATTTATGTATATGCAAATTGATTATATTGATTTTAGTTTCTTATCTTTTCTCAGTCAGGATGTGTGAAACACTGCCCTCTATGTAGCAAATTATGAATGGCTTGTTCAGAAAATCCTTTCATTTAGCTTTTTCCAACGCCTGAAATGTGAAAATGTGCAAGTGTCTGCAAGTATTTAAAGCCTCATCTCTGAGATATGTACATATGCGTTTATGATGTAACTGCTCCAGTTGCTTGCTATTCACTTTAAGCTCATATCAGTGACCCTTTTTTCATCCTGCTCATTGCAAGTCCACTTTATCAGTATCAGTGGTCACACTTAATGGGTTATTTGCTTAGTATAATGAAATGATCTTTTTACTTTAAGGAATAGCTTACCCCAAAATGGAAATTGTCATCATTTACTCACCCTCAAGTTGTTCCAAAACCTGTATTTACATCATTTCTTTCATTTTTTGAACGTAACATTCAACAGAAAAAAATCAATTTATACAGGTTCCTTACCTTACTTGAATGGCAGTCAACGTTTTATCAAAAAGGCTGCTGTAAACGAACAAAAACTTGAAGCATGTTGATTTTTGTACTTTTTCGATGTCACTTGAACACAACAGAGCAGCTGTCTGCGGGGTGTGGCTGAAGGTGACCTCATGGACCCTGAGTTCCAGCAGCGTGTAGAGTATGCGATCGCCCTTCTCCGGCAGGAGATCCAGCGGGAACTGAAGATCAAAGAGGCGGCTGAGCGACTGCGACGGGCGGTGACCAACCGCAAGAATGCTGCTGATGTGGACGGTCAGCTTAGAGCCTCCAGCCGAAAGCTGGAGCAGCTCCACTGGGAGCTCCAGGAGCTGAATGCACGTGCTATGGCCACAGAGAAAGATACTATTACAGGTGAGAGCAGGAAGGTGTGATCGTTTTTTGACATGATATAATGAGTTTTGATAATTGATGTAATAATTTGATAATTGATATAATATATCAATTTTGATCATTGATATTAAAGTGTAATTTCATCTTTATTTAAAATTTTGTGGTTGGTACAGTATTTTCAATGTTTTTGAAAGTAGTCTGGTATGCTCACCAAGGCTGCGTTTATTTGATATAGCCAAAACAATCAGAAATTTAGAAAAAACGTAATATTGTATAATATTATTACAATTTAAAATAACTTTTTCTAAAATGTGATATATCCCTGTGAAAAAAAAGGAAAATTTCAGGAATTTGCAGAAATGTTTGAAAATTTTCCACCTCTTTGCAACCCTGTTCAGTGTTGAGAACAGGTCTGCTGCTTTATATGTTGTGCTGCACGGAAACTGTGATTTTTTTTTTTTTTTTTTTTTTTTTTTTCAGGATTCTTTAATATATAAAAAGTTCAAAAGAACAGTATTTATTTGAAATAAAAGTATTTTGTAAAATGATAAATGTATTTAAATTCATGTTTGATCTAATGTGTTCTTACTTAACAAACATATTGTTGTTATTATTATTATTATTATTATTATTATTTCTTTCAAAAAACAAAAAAGTCTGACCCCAAACTTCTGAATAGTAGTGTAGACAGAGTTTCTTTAAACTGAGCCCTCTAATCTCTAAGCCCCTTTGAAGAAATATCAGAAAAGGCTAAAAGAACCGCTTCACATTTCTATATAAATATTCTTTATAATTGTTTTCTCAGATGATGCCACCTCTCCAGATCCGTGCCATTGGGAAGAGATCACATCACCCTTAGGCAGCCGTGTCCGTACTTTGAAAAAACAACTTACCATGGAGCTCAAAGTGAAACAAGGAGCCGAGAACATCATTCAGACTTACGCCAACAGTTCTGTCAAGGTGAGGATGGCCCTCCTCCTTTTTTTTTTCATTTTTCTGTGCGTCTTGATGATTAACTCATCCTCCACTACTCTGTGGGTATTTAAATCGGTTTGGGTCGCTGCTATGAAGGCTATGAAATGTGATAACACGCACACAAAGGAGGTCCCTCCCCCTCCCCCTCTGCCCTTCCATCCTTTATAACCCTTTTAGAGCGATGGTCCCATGACCTCTAGCTAGCCGTAAGTATATTTGAGCCTGTGTGTTTCTATCAGACAGGGCTGCGATAATGCTGCAGCGTCTGCCTGAGAACACTGTGTGCTGACAGCTCTGTGATTTATGTCTGTGCTGGATTCAGGCAGCTTGAGTACCGAGCCTTGATCTCTCTCTCTCACACACACACACTCAGACACTCACAGACGTGCTCTAAAACATCATCCCTTTGAGTCTGAAGAGGAAGAGCTTGCTGGTACTGATTCGGGTTCTCCTGTATTGGGCCTGGCGACAGCAGCAGCCCATGTGACTTCGCTCCAACCAATGCCGAAGCATTCGGGTTTGGGCCAGCCAGGCAGGGCACGGCAGCAGCAGCAGTTAGAGGTGGCTGACTCCTTTGGAAGGAGATCTGTAAACGGCGTGAGAGAGAGGGAGAAAGAGGCAAAAAGAACAAATGTGAAAAGGGGAGGGGAGTAGTGAGCGAGCAAGCGATTGGGACACAAGGACCGTAGAACAATAAGAAGAAAGAATGGGGTGGCTTCTTGGATGCTGGTCTCAGCGTCTGCTGTACGGCATAAACTGACATGAACAGTTTTGAGGACGGAGAGATAAATACAGGAGGGAACATCTGATGGGGGTCAAGGAGGAGCAAGGGGATGTCATACAGCCATCTGAAAGTTCACAAAACATGACAGATGACCTCTTAAGCTGCTTTGAGAGGGGGAGAGCACTATGGACGGTATGGTTTCCCTTTTCCTTTACTTCCTGAATGGGTCTTTTATGCAGGTTTCAGAAAAGGTCACGTTTCTTGTTGCAGCATTGTTTACATTGGGGCTCCACGGGACATTGCAATCATTTTAGTATGTCTCTTTCATTTGTAAAATGTAGTTGCTGTGTTTCGGGATATATAGCTCTCTTGCGCTACTATGACTCTAAAGCTCTAGGGAGAAAATTGCACAGTCAGTGTTTGAGTTTATTTGGGTGTGTTGTACACCTGACTGCTTCTCATAATGAGGAAGAGAGGTGTTTAATGAAGACCGCTGCACTTTTGACCTTTTGGTATTTGTGGGAATTTCTCATCTTGTATGATTTGGGCTAATAATATCATAAAATAAAACTGCAAAAATGACTCTCCGATTTTTAAAACACTCCCCTTTTGTTTCTTTATCAGGCTGGATGGGATGTTCGAACTAACAGAACAGTGTTTTGATAGCACCTCAGTGTTCACCTTTTTTGGGACACGAATGTCTTATACTGTAGTTGTCTATGTATATTACAGGGTTTCCACGGTCATAGAAAACACAACACATTCCTTTGAATATCATAGAATTTTAAAGGCTGGAAAAGGAATTTAAATTTCTTTAGTAAATATATTCTGCTTTAAAGTATTTAATTGGCTAGAAACCTACATATATATTTATCAGCTATACTGTGTTTTTTGAAATATTATTATATTAATGTTTTTCAATAATATTGGTAAGTTAATAATTTAAATGATTGGTTACATTTCATTTTAAGGTCCAATTCTTGCTATTAATAAACCATTAACTACAACTTTTGCCTCAAACTCCTAATTTGCTGCTTATTAATAGTCAGTAAGGTAGTTGTTAAGTTTAGGTATTTGGGTATGATTAGGGATGTAGAATATGGTCATGCAGAATAATAAACAGCCAATATGTTAATAATTAAGTTACTAGTTAATAGTGAGAATTGGTCCCTATACTAAAGTGTAACCAAATTATTAATTCTAAGAATTAGTACTTGACAGAAATTGGAAAATTGCCCCAGAAATCTCTTATCATTTTTTAATTTTTTTTTATTATTATGATAATATTCCAAAAATGCATCATGGGGAAAATCTTGAAATTTTACTGATCAAAATATATGGAAACAGCACTTTAGAAAAAAAACATCACTTTAGAAAAACGAAAGTTCCACCACTGTTTAAATCTTTAATTTTTTCCCACTTTTCTTTTTAGTCCCTGACTCTTTGTTCTTTTCTTCTGACAGTTTCTTCACTGTTTGTTCTAATGCAAATGCAAATACAAAATGTTCAATCTCAGTATCTCTCTATCGCTTCTGTTGTCACTCCCCAGGATCGGAAGATGTTGTCCACAGCCCAGCAGATGCTGCAGGATAGCAAGACGAAAATTGAGCTGCTCCGCATGCAGATTGTCAAAGTCACTCAGGCCAGAGAGGGAGAGCGGGAGACCACACAGCCAGAGGGTAAACAAACAACTCATTTTAATTAGTAAAGAAAACATGTAGGAAATCATGACAATTACAGATTTTTTTAAATAACAATTGATTTATTTCTCATAGAACATTGCCACTTATAGAAACTTCACTAAAAGTTTTCCAAAGTTGAAAGTTCCTTGAAAAATTATCAAGTGTTATTCCTAAAATGACATTGCCCTTTAAACTTTCAAACCAAATTCTCAAAATAATAATCAAAAAGGGCATAGGTTTCCAAGACAACTAAAAAGTTATTGTCTTACATATTGTGTGCTTAGCCCAATCTTCTAAGCTTTGACATCAGCGATGCAACATCATCACACAATTTATTAGAGAAGTTGCTTTGAAAGAATTAGATCCATTTTTCTGAGGACATATTTATATAATATCAGCTTTGCATTGGGGTAACCTTTCAGTTTTGAATTTGGGTGTGGTTTGTTTTAGTTATTTTTTTATTTGAACGCTTTGTCATGCAGTAGTATTCACTAGATGCATTAGAAGTGGCATGACATGACACAATTCTCTGGTTCCCATTTTAATTGATTCTGTCTTCTTCAATGTAAGCATAGCAATATTGGGCTCTTGCAGTGTTGCTCTGTTGTGACACTCGATTCCAGTGTTGATTTAAGTGTTGCATGAAACTGATCCAATTAGATTGCTTGGTTTGTTGCTCTTTTTTTTTATATGGACAATGGTTAATTTCCTTTTAAATCAAGTGCTTAAATATTTATTTTGTGAAATTTATTAAATTACTCTAATTACTATGGTACTATGGATCTACTTTTTACTCTATGAATCATAAAACAGATTGCTGCCTGGATATTTTTATTTTATTTTGGAAGCTGCGGGTTATGTAATCACCAGGTAAAAGACAGATGGGATGGTGTTTTTGTTTTTGCTAAATGTGGGTTTTTGTGCAGGTCTTCCCTCTGAGACAATTAGTCCACTTGAGCTGCGGGTGGAAGAGCTCAGGCACCATCTGAGGATTGAGGCAGCTGTGGCAGAAGGTGCCAAAAATGTGGTCAAGCAACTTGGTGTACACAAAGTGCAGGACCGACGTGCTCTATCCGAGGTAAGTGCATGTACAGTGGGGAAAAAAAGTATTTAGTCAGCCACCAATTGTGCAAGTTCTCCCACTTAAAAAGATGAGAGAGGCCTGTAATTTTCATCATAGGTATACCTCAACTATGAGAGACAAAATTAGGGGAAAAAATCCAGAAAATCACTTGTCTTTGATGTAAAGGCTTTTCAGAAACAAATAGCCATGCATGACGCATTCTGAATGGATTGACTGTCTGGAAACTACAGACTGCTCTACTGTGAAAGGAATGCTCCACCCAAAAATGAAAATTGTCATTTTCTCACACTTGTGTGGTTCCAAACCTGTCTGACTTTTTCTTCTGTGGAACATAAATTGAAATTTTAAAGAAATTTGGGAACCAAACACCATTGGAGTCCATTGGCTTTCATTGTATGGACAAAAAAAGCAAGTACATTAAATAAATGAGATGTATTTGATAATGTCTTTGCATGTATACGAGTAACAATGTGACAAGCCTTGAAGTGGTTTTTGGAAGTGCTTTGATTTACTCCTGAGAATTGGGAGCATGTACGTGCAGCGTTGCTCAGCCATGCTTGCTTGACCTTGAAGCTGCACATGCTTTGTCACTAAGACAGACGAGACTGAGTCCACTACGAGTGATAAAGTGAAAAATTGCGCTCTAATGCTGCTCAAATATAAACTAGTGCTGAAATGACCTTGGTAATCCTTTTTTCGATTTACACTTGGCATTTAAAAGACCAGAAGCAATAGGGGCCTCAGTATCTGTTGTAGATCATTTTGATTGTTTTAAACACATCATGCATTTAACTTGTATTAAAACGGGCTAAGATCCTTCTCTGACCAGTCATGACACCAGCGTGCCAATTTTAGAGTTTCACATTTTATTTATAAGAAACATAATATATATTATATAACTGCTATAATATATACTGTCAGGGGCTGTGTTTTACACTACTGTCATTCAGATATGTATTTGCTGAGCCTCTTTTGTATTTTTTACCATGTTTTTCTGTGTCCAGGCTCAGGCCCGTTTGCAGGAGTCCTCTCAGAAACAGGATCTGTTACGTTTGTCTCTGGAGCAGCGGCTTGGAGAGCTTCCACACGACCATCCCAAACGAGCTGCTATTAAAGAGGAGCTTACCGTGGGGTCCTCGCCTGTCATTGGGTTGCAGAGAAATCGGCTGCGCTCTTCATCTTCAGCATCCTCTTCGCTTTTCAAACCAGCCAGCCTGACAGGTATTGACACAGCTGAAAGTTGGCAGGAAGGTTACGGTGTTAAGATGTCAAGGTGTCAATTTTACTCCTTGTCACCTCAGTTAAATATAGTTCTTAGAGATGCACCGATCGATCGGCCAGGGATCAGAATCGGCCGATTTTCCTCATGATCGGACCGGATCGGTGACCGGCCGGTCAGTCTCACTTCTTTCCGATTCCGAGCCTTGTGAGCCACAAATACCAAAATGAGTGGCTAACTGCGCTAAACGTTCAAATACATACAAAATTGTCAAAATGCTCGTCTTGGCGAGTATCCAGCTAAACGCAGTCAGTTTTGGAACGGTAAATAGTTGAGAAAGAGAACGCATGTTGTGTAACAGTATATTGGGCCCGTGGATAAACTCTTAAAGGGACCGCATGCGGTCCAATATTCCTGCTGCTGTCTGTCATGTTAATCAAAGAACAAAAGACAAAGAAAATCACTTTCTGCTCTTGAGTGAATACGTTTTATAACTTTAGTGGTAAGCATTAATCTATATTTAATTTTTACAGTGAAGACTACAGAAATTAAAGTAATCAAATGTAAAATAACACTGGATGTTATTTTACATTTGATTTCTTTCATTTCTGTAGTATTTCTTACCTGAATAAAAACTTACTCAACCTTAAATCGGAATCGGCCTAGAAAATTGCAGTCGGTGCATCTCTGTTCTGATGCCACATTTTGTATATTAGTGTTAATCCTGGAGAGACTGAAGACCCTGTTAAAGGGCTGTTGAAGAACTTTAAAAGCATATTAACAAACTTAATCACAGTGTGGTACAGCAGCTGCTTTGTCTCTGACCACAAGACCCTTCAGCAGGTGATGAAAACACATCACTGGTGTGCAGTTACTTTCCATAAATGATGTGCAGTTCAGACACTGTCTGTGGAGGGTGGAAAGTATAATCAAGGTTGCCTTCAACCTAGGGGTGTGCGATATATATCGTCTGCAATAATATTGTAACTGTTGTTTTAACAATGTGCGATTTGACATTATCAAGTATTTTGCAAAAACCATTCAAAACACCCCTACAAGAGCACACGCATGCATTAGGTGAAGTCTAGACTATTGCGAGTGCGCAATTAGAGCGTGTTCTTTCACTGCATGATTGAGTCTAATAAAATGCTTTTACGACGATCACAAAATTCAAGATATGGGGACAGAAAATTTATATATTTGTAATTTCATATAGTTAATTAATATCACACAAAGAGCGCCATTTTTTTTCCTCCAAAAAATTATCACGATTACAAATGTAATATATATATATATTTATTTATTTATTTATTTTTTACAACAGTTCAAGAAACAAGACGTTAATTAAGAGACTTACGTTTTACACACCATATTGGCTGTTTTTGCGCTATTTCGACAACAAAAATAATTCCAAACACAGCCACAATGCTGTTTTGTGTCTCTGAGCAACATGAAGGTGTTTTGTTCCTGAATCAAACGTTTAAATGATTTGGTTCAATCGCAATAACTCACTTATTAACAGTGACTTGCTGCCACCTGCTGGCAGTTTTAATTTCACATTTAAAGGGGTCATATGACGTTGCTAAAAAAGAACATTATTTTGTGTATTTGGTGTAATATCGTCCTCTTTTGGAAGGCCAAACAAAGTAGTTTCGCTTTCACAACAAAACGCAGCATCTTCACAACATGGCGGCAGCAACAATACTACAGCAAGAATAAAAGTTACGCCTTCTTTCGTTATGCAAATCTTCCCACATAGTGAAGTAGACATGGGGGCGTGTTAGAACGAACTGTTTTAGGTAGGCGTGGTTGACTCTTAAATTTTATAAAGAATATCTCTTAGGATTTGAGACTTTAGTCTTTGCAACTTTACAGATCTTCTTTATGCAGAACTTGTAACACTTCAAAAAGAAAGGAAAATTTTAAATCACATCATATGACCCCTTTAAAAACATTACAAAATCTTACTGACCCCAAACTTTTGAACAGGAATGTATATGTGTTGTCTTGTGCTGTTGGTGTTTACTCGTCACTTTGCTCAGTCTGATATGTAACTTGTAATGTTTTTATTCACATTTTATATTAATATTTGCACTGGTGATTGGTATCATTATGCAAAGTGTGAGTATAGAGGAAACTAAAGTTGAATCTAATCAGCTTTATGTTTGTAATATGTAAATTGGTCTTGTTAATCTGTTGCTTGGCTGTTGTATTGTGTATAACTTGAGTGTGTGTGTGTGTTTTCAGGGCGACTGGATGTCAGGCTGATGGGTTGTCAAGACCTGCTGGAGTCAGTTCCAGGCCGCTGTCGGGTAAGCAACATGTCCTCCGCCCCTGGAAGTCCCTCTGAATCCAAATCACTGAGGATGAGAACCGGCCTCTCCACCCGCAGCACGAACGGCAAGACCACCAAGACTGATGAGCTCTCATGTGAGTTTCTCAGGGAAAGCAATGTGAAATATAAGGGATTTCACAATAGTTTTTGGACAGTGACAGAAGAAAACCTGTATCTGTTTTTTTATACCATGTCCAAATAAGTGAATTTAAAATCGACTTGATTGACTTTAATCGAAGATTTTTTTTACTTGATCCTTAGAAATCAAACAGCTTCATTCTTATGTGACAGTAATTGAAAAAAAAAATGCTTCTATAATCTTTTAATGCGTTTTCCCTCAGCGGAGATCAGCGCTGTATTGAAGGTGGATAACAAGATAGTTGATCGCACACATTGGCGGCCGCTGAGTAAGGAGGCCTGGAATCAGAGCTTTAGCATCGAACTCGAGCGGGTCAGTGCCAACAAATTCTACTGCATACTTCATAGACATATCGTAAATAACATATCTAGTTTTGAATTCAGATCAGGAGCTCACTCTGAATGCACACCATAATCTCAGACTCCTTGCTGGGGGCTTTTACAGCATGCCATTTATAACTGTCAGTTATCTCAGGCAACACTTGCTACATCTGTTTTATGGAAAGTGCCTGTGAAGGCCATTGGCTAAAGGCTTTTCCTCACCTTCATTAACACAACTTTACTCCCAGAGTGCAATCAGCCACCTCCAGAATAATCCAAACGAATCCCTCAACATTACTGTAATCTTTTGCGCACCCCTTGGACATAGACACTCTGAATACTGGCCAAGTCAGCCCACAGCTCTCTCCAAGCTGATTCAGCTGTACCGGTGGAGAATGAGATCATATTTCATTATTTCTAGATTACTTAAGCAATTTTTCTCTCAAAGGCTGTGCTTCACATTTGTTTAATGAATTGGGAAGCATTTAGCTGTATCTCTCTTGGAGGTTTTGATTGTCTTTGACACCAAGTTATGTTTTCTGACTTCTGCACATGATATATCTCAAGAAATGTGCCAAGAAATTGTTTTAACAGGAAGTCTTTCCGTAATAATCGGTTATGCACATCATGCCTCAGGAATCCAGGATTCTGATTCATGATCTGTAATGTAATCATTATGGAAGTGTTATTATACACAGTGATAATTATAACAGCTTCAACTGCTTTGTTTAATAGTACAATCCTTAAAAGTCACGTTTCCGTTTTAATCAAATTATAATTGCCATATTTTATAAATTTACTATGTTTTTACTGTACTAGATACATTACATTACTATATTGTTTATAAATTTTGGGGACTGGAAGATTTTTTTTTCCTTCTAATTAATAGTTTTATTTAGCGACCATGTATTGAAATGCTCAAAAGTGACATTTATAATATTACAGATTTATAGAAATAATATTTCTTTCACAAATAATTGCTGTTCTTTTGAATGTTCTATTTATCAAGAAGCTTGAAAAAAATTATAAATTTCTACAAAAATATTAAGCAGCACAGCTCTTTTCAACACTGATAAAAAGAAATGTTACTTGAGCACTTAATCAGCATATTAAAAAGATTTCTGAAGGATCATGCCACACTTAAGACTGAAGTAATGATGCTGAAAAGTCAGCTTTGCCATCACAGGAATAAATGACTATTTTAAGTTATATTAAACTAATATAATATATGTTGTTTACATGATTTTTTAAAATTGTAATATTTCACATTAAATAAAATGAGACTTAAAAATTACCAACTCCAGGCTTTCAAATGGCGATGTAAGGACCATTATGAGGCGTAAAGGGGCAAGAGCTAGAACTACAGTTGATATCTGAGAGTGTTTTTTTTTCTTTTCTTTTTTCTTTCTGCTCCTCACATGACCTTTGACCCCTGTAGTCTCGGGAGCTGGAGATTGCAGTGTACTGGCGAGACTGGAGGTCCCTGTGTGCCGTGAAGTTCCTGCGTTTAGAAGATTTTCTGGACAACCAGCGGCATGGCATGTGTCTTTATCTAGAGCCACAGGGCACACTGTTCACAGAGGTGAGATAACCTCTCATTACCTTCATCCTAGTGCCAAATCATGTTACAGCACAAATGCCGAGTGAGGTTACAGTTTACAACTGCTATGTATTTCATTCATTTAGTATGTTCTGCAGAGGTTGATGCTTTAATACACACAGTGCATATTGTGAGCTATTCATTGTGTGGTTTGCTTTCAGGTGAGATTCAACAATCCTGTCATTGAGCGACATCCTAAACTACAACGACAGAAACGGATTTTCTCAAAAGAAAAAGGTGTGCTTGACCTCACAATTTCTCTATTGTCCTCACAGAGGGTCTGTGACTCATAAGCGATTGCCATAATCTCTCTCGTATTCTCTTGATTGTTTTCAAAACTCAAGTGTGACATTATGCTGTGCTGACAAGTTCAGTGTTTACAAAAGATGTTTCAGACTAATGCGTCATATTATTTGCATATTAAATAGCTGATTTAATGTTTCTCTCAGGGAAAAATTTTCTACGGGCAGCACAGATGAATATGAACTTTGCCACTTGGGGGCGTCTAATGATGAGCGTGCTGCCCCCCTGCAACAGCACTGTCACCGCCTTGAGCCCTCCTCTGCTCGGCTCTGAGCCCATGTCCCCTCCAACTGTGTCCACACCTCCTTCCTCTGGGTGAGACATACGCAGGTGTCCCTGGGGTTTGGTTGAGGAAAATATATCCATTAATCTGTATAAAAACGTGATTCTCTTTCTGCGTTGTGGCTGTTTATCACAGAGACTCTGCAGTTGTTAAACTGAATTTCAGTGAGGAGCGTCCTGCCAAGCCCCCGCGCCTCCACTTGGCACAGAACCCCACAACTGACGCATCACTTTCTGGGGTACGTCTTGTAGACAAACACTTGCTTTTTAATGTGTAGTTCTGTATTGCTCTGGTCAAGTTAGTGTTGTAATTATGTGTTTTGGGACACATTTCCAAGACTCCTGCCAGAGTGAATTCCTCTGAGGATAACCAAGTTCTCAAAGGCAGGCCTGTGTCCCAGCCTACACCTCAGTAAGTCAATATGTTATTTATTAGTGCTATTATTATTATTGCTCAAATCTAAATCTGAATGATCCCTAACCTTGGGTCTTAAATTTCAACCTGTAATACGTCGCACATATAACGATAGTGAAATTAATCTGGGATTCTCTTCCCTGTAATTGCTCTTTTTCTCAGTCTCACTGTATGGTGTATATATTCTGTTTCACAGGAGGGAAGAGGGGATGCAGATGGATGACTTCAATTGCATTTCTGTATTAGGAAGAGGGCACTTTGGAAAGGTAAAACTGCAGCTGTCCTTCCTTGCTGTAATCGGATAACTCTGGATGGTGCCGTTGGCTCAGTGTCATTGTCAACTCTCATTAAAGGTCCTGCTGGCTGAATTCAGGAGGACTGGGAAACTATATGCCATCAAAGCCCTGAAGAAAGGGGATGTTGTGACCCGGGATGAAGTGGACAGGTGATATTCTGTATCTCTGTATCAGAAATGTCTTCTTGCGCACCATGAATGGGTTATGGATAATTTGTTTTCCGTGGATATTTCTTGTGCAAAGCACTAACATAGTCTGAATGGGTCTGTGTGAAAATTGAGAAATTGTAGTTCCTTGGAACCGACAATAGTAAACACTTCCAACTGTATTTGGCTTGTATAATATTGTGAATTCATTTCATTCTTTTATAGTTTAATATGTGAAAAGAGAATTTTTGAGACCATCAATGTGTCCCGTCATCCTTTCTTGGTGAACCTGTATGGGTGCTTCCAGACACCTGACCATGTGTGCTTTGTGATGGAATATTCACCTGGAGGAGACCTGATGACCCACATCCACAACAGCATCTTCTCTGAACGCCAGGCTAGGTACACACACACACACACACACACACACACACACACACAGGCTGTTTAATTACAGAGCATTTACATAAGTGCTACACTTGTTCACTTCACATGTTCTCAGACGCACACGCTGAATATTTTTAGCTTTGTATATTTTTAGCATTGACACTTTCCTCTGGCTGTGACTGTAAACCAAGGGTTTTTCTGGCAGGTTTTATTCTGCATGTGTATTACTAGGCCTGGAGTTTCTGCACCAAAACCGGATTGTATATAGGTAACTACACTATTATTTCTAATATTACTTAACTATTAATGAATTCCCTATTACATACGTGTATGAAATAATACATGTGATCTAATGTACGATTTCTCTTTTTCCTCTTTGTAGGGACCTAAAGTTGGACAATCTGTTAATGGATTCAGATGGCTTTGTGAGAATTGCAGATTTTGGACTTTGCAAAGAAGGTAAATTCTCAAAATACCATGTCTCTCATAGATTTTATTTGTTCATCTCAAATGACAATATTTGAGCAGAGAATCAACCCAGTCTTGCCGCCATTCAGGTATGGGATATGGCGACCGTACGTCAACCTTTTGTGGCACCCCAGAGTTCCTGGCCCCGGAGGTTTTGACAGACAGCACCTATACCCGTGCAGTGGACTGGTGGGGTTTGGGTGTGCTCATCTATGAGATGCTAGTGGGAGAGGTCAGTCCTGGTCAATACAGCTTTACTAAATTGTTGCTATATACTGTAATAATGTTTATGCATATTTACGATTTTTTTTTTTTGGAAAGAATTCAGCAAGGATGAATACAATTGAAAGTAAAGACATTTCTAATGTTACAAAAGTACATAAGTAAATAAATGCTGTTTTTATTCATCGAAGAACCATGAAAAAAGATAAGAGTTTATCTTTCATCCAAATCAGCATACTAAAATGAATTCTAAAGGAATACCTTAAAGTGCCCCTATTATGGATTTTTGAAAATGACCTTTCGTGCAGTGTGTAAAACAGCGAAGTGAATGAAAACATCCTGCCAAGTTTTACATTTGAAAGTGCACCGTGTATAAACTAAAGTATTGTCTCTCAAAAGAAAGAGTTGACTCTGAATCATTGAAACGAGTCGTTTTTTTAAAGCGAATCCCAAGCCGTTTCATGTTGACGTCAACATGAAACATTAACATATTGCCTGCCCACTTGTTGGTCTTTTCGAGTTGGTCTGAATGAAAATGCAAATTCATTCTTGGCCACTAGGTGCTGCTTTTGGAGCAGTAAAAATAGCTGTTTCCCCGGTAACGCTGTACACAAAGCAGCACTGCGCTCACAAACGCTGCTTTATCAGGCATTACAGACATGATGAAATGAAAATAAGACCAATTGGACCAATCACTGCAGATTAGCGTCACGCAAAGGAGGAGTTTGGAAAAATGAATCGTTAAACAAATCGTTTGGAAGTCGTTGAGCAAATAAGGTAAAAATAAATGCATATTATAAGACAATGAAAGTGTTTTTTGACCTTGCATGCATGTCAACCTGTTGTTGGGGACTCCCAAAACCAAAATATGAACCTTTCATAACCCATAATAGGGGCACTTTAAGACTGGAGTAATGACTGCTCAAAATTCAGCTTTGCCATCACAGGAATAAATTGCATTTTAAAATAGAAATCAATTAATATAAATTGTAATAACATTTCACAATGTTATATTTTTACTATATTTCTGGTCAAATAAATGCATACGAGACTTTTTTTAAAGCATTAAGAAATCTTATCCTTTGAACAGTAGTGTAATGTATTATCTTGTGGCTGCCAGTCTCCATTCCCCGGTGATGATGAGGAGGAGGTGTTTGACAGCATAGTGAACGATGAAGTGCGCTACCCCAGGTTTTTGTCTCCCGAGTCAGTCTCTATAATACAAAAGGTAACAAGTTATCGCTCTTGGAGAAAAACAAATTGAAATCCAGTTGACACTCAGTCTCTGACTCCTTCTCTTTAATGGCAGTTGTTGCAGAAGAACCCTGAAAAACGACTGGGAGCAGGAGAGCAAGATGCCAGTGAAGTGAAGAGACACAGGTTCTTCCAGGTGACGGTCACTAACTGAAGAATTTTTAACTACCTTGGTTTAAATTCTCTTTTTAAAAGCCCCGTTCCTCTCCGCAGGGCTTAGACTGGGAAGCCCTGTTGGCCAAAAGAGTCAAACCTCCTTTCCTTCCGTCAATTAAAGCCCCAGCAGACGTCAGTAACTTTGACGAGGAGTTCACACGCCTGAAGCCTGTCCTGACCCCTCCGCAGACCCCGTTCTTCCTCACCGCCGAGCAGCAGGAGTTCTTTGCAGACTTTGACTTCTCGGCCCTGCACTGACTTCCACTCGATTACCCTCGGAAGAGGTTGTGACATATCAAATCTCTGCTTTCTTTTCTCTCTGTCTTCTTCATTCAATTATTCTCTCGTCCTCCCTTGAGTTATGCGGTGGAATCGAGTGAAGCTGGCCTCGCGTCACCCTTTAAGAGCTGCTGTACGCTTTTCTTGAAACTGGCTGCAAATGTGTGCTTAAGCTCCAAAGACAGTCCTGATGGACTTTAAAACCATACGATCACCCCTGACCAGAACTGTGAGTAAGCTCAGATCTGCTCAGCTTTTAACTGCCCATCCCTGATATTCAAACATGCATTTATTAATGTACATTAGTTTTTGGGTTGGGTTATACTGTTAAAAAAAAAAAGAGAAGTCTTCCTGTTACACTAAATTACAATGCCAAAATATACTTGCGCTGTTGCTGAACAGATAATGATGGTCAGATTGAGATGGAAGGACGAAATGCTGTGCCGCTTTTAAGGATTTCTGATGCAGTGCAGTTCTTTCTTAAGCTCCTTAAGTTCCAGACTGTAACTATCGGAGTGTGTTCTCAGTGTTAGATCATGCAAATTCCTCCATGCTTAGTCTGTGATGTATGTTCATGTTAAACCCTCACATTTTGATCTCTGGTTGTCCCTAATCTGGATTTGATTTCATATTGGTGCCCCAGATAAATGTTGCTTGTTGATTTTTGGACCAGTTCTCAACTTTCCAAACCGAGCTCTTTACTGTACTTGCAGAAATCTTGTGACTTTCGGTTGTTCTGTTCTGCCTTTCTCTTTATAGTCCTCCTCTGGACAAATCGAAGACTGCTGAATTAGACCGAGCATATTCTACTTGACGTCTTAGCATGATGCATTTAGCACATTAACTTGCTAAACTGAAATTGAAACATTCAACTGTTTTTGCTCTCTGCGTCATCTAACAGAAGCTCATTACGTTGTTCGTTATTTAAGGTGTTTGTATTTTACTTTTGACTACATTAGACTACCATTGTATCATTGTAAATGTGGTTTACTACTGATAAGTTACACTGTGAACAAAATGACACTAAAATATTTAAATTAAACTTGCCATTTCTATGAGCCTCATGAAGGATAATTAAATATCTAAGTCAGTGTAACTGAACAGGATGAATGTATTTTCAGAAATAAAATACAGTGTAACCATGTTGTTCAGTTTATTGAACACTGGTGTTTCAAAATATTACAATGAGGGAAAAAAAATTGCATAATTTATCAAAATGGCGCAAATCAGTCATGAAATCTCAGCATTAATATCGATACTTGAAAAACACTCAAGTGCAAGACTTAAGGAAGCAATTTAAAGAAACTGAAATAAAGTAAAAGCAAAAACAATTATTGCTTTTATGACTGTATATTATTCTGAGAATATTCTAACTAATGTTTGTTAAAGTCACACTATGGGGACTTTAGATCTGTGGAACTGAGATCTAACAGTCAAAGGAGTCACATGCACTTACATCTTTCTTTCTTTAAGATGCTGATGTGTCATAGGAAAGGCCCTGTTTATATAAAAATATAAAGTTTTGCTTAAGAAAATGTCTATAATGTTGAACATTACAGTACTGATTATGTTTGTATTCTAAATTCAGTCTTTTAATGTTAATTTCTCTCGTTTAATGTATTGATTGTTATGTTGAGATAAATCGGTACATTTAATATTATAAAGTCACATTACAAGCGTATTGAAATTTCACCACTGATATATAAAGTGCTATAGGAAATTATTTGTATTATAAAAATGAACTTCTTGTTACCCTGTCTGAAATGGATCTTAAAAGGGGATGTAAATTTTCTTTAAAATATGTATATACAACTGACTGTATTTCACAAGTTCAATATAATAAATAATTTCTGATGTAACAGTACATCATCTGCTGCTGCTATAAAATAAGCTGACAGACTGTCTAGTTTAATTACTTTTGTCCAACAGCTTTTTAGTACCATGAAAGAAAGATTATATGAGCAGAGCCAAGATAATAAATAATTAGCATATAAAATTTGAATATCTCATCTCTATGTATTGCATTAATGGGAAACCACAATTCAGCTGTGAAATGCTACTGTGATTTTGTGCTTTTTGTTCTGCGTTTGCTATTAAAATGCAAAATCTGCACAGACGAATTGTCAAAGTTCTATGTGGGCAAAATATTCACAAAACAGCTCTATAAAAATGGTCATTCCAACCTATTTGATAACACTTGATCAAACATCATTGCAACTACAAAGTTCATGCATTTAAAAATCGCTTTCAAAATGGATTGGGTCATTCACAAGGAAAACGTAGATTAGATGTTCTGCAGATGCAGTTTGGAGCGATTTCCACCAAAACATCAACTTCCATCTAATGGGTTATTTGTCACAGCAGTCGTGACTCCAAGGGAATTAAATAGGATCGTTGCTTTGCTTGAAATACATGTGCTCCCAAACCAACGGTTCCCAAACGCAGAAGAAGCCCCAGAGATTACGCAGGGTTCCGCGGTCAAAAGGGTTTTCGTCCACACCGCAGTGCTTGAGGTAAGAGATTCTGTGTCGAGACATGAACTCCCATGTGGTGGTATTCAGCGACACCAGGTACAGGTGAGAGCCCAGGAGGAGAAGCACGGTCAGGGACAGGACAGCCACGACCGCCGCTGCTCCCAGGAGCACACCGTTGGTCCTCAACCACAGCTGCCAGGTGGGAACGTGACTGAAGCCAGACCTGTACGAGATTTAAAAGTAAACTCTGAACTGTGGGATGTTCTTCAGCCCAGATGAAAGATGTTTGTTTCTGGATGCTTTAAAGGGTTAGTTCACCCAAAAATGAAAATTCTGTCATTAATTACTCACCATCATGTCGTTCCAAACCCGTGAGACCTTCGTTCATCTTCGAAACACAAGCTGAGATATTTTTGATGAAATCCGAGAGCTTTCTGATCCTTCATCCAGCAATGCAATGCAACTAACATGTTCAAGGCCCAGAAACGTAGTAAGGATATCGTTACAATAGTCACATGGACTATTTTAATGATGTCCTGATTATTTTAATGATGTCCTTATTATCTTTCAATGCCTTGAACGTGTTAGTTGCATTGCTGTCTACAGGGATTAAAGTGTTCCGTCGCTATGACGGATTTCCGTCAGTTCAGAAAGACAGCCACTTGCTTCATTCCTGAATGATTCAGCCATTCGAACGAATCAATTGAATGAATGATTCAGTGATAAAATCAGTGACTTGCCGCCACCTGCTGGCAGATTTAGTTTCATTTTTAGCATATAATTTCAGTTATTTAAATCATTTAATATTTTTGTATTCCTTTTTACCTTTGTAATGGTATCATTTTCATCTGTCAAATTAAAAAATTTATGTTTATAAGCTTTTTTAAATTTCTATTTAAAACAATATAATAAGTAGAATAAGACATAAGTTACCAATCATATGAAATTAGTATTAATAAATTAATTTGTACTACAGAGGTGGCACAGAAGAACACAAAAGTGGCTTGTAGGTACATTTTCAGACGTTTAATGAGGCTCAGAGGTAGCATGAGTGCAATTAAATTCATAAATTCATGTGGAGATTAATTTTGAATAGAGAAATATGATTTAAATAACTGAGATGATATGCTAAAAATGAAACTAAATCCGCCAGCAGGTGGCGGCAAGTCACTGATTTTATCACGGAGTCATTCATTCAACTGATTCGCTCGAATGGCTGAATCATTCAGGAATGAAGCAAGTGACTCACTCTGGCAAGTGAACTGACGGAAATCCGTCGTAGCGATGGAACACTTTAATCCCTGTCTATGCAGGGTCAGAAAGCTTATTTGCTTTTACTTAAAGCTTATCAATGACTTTTGATTTTACATTTTTGGGTGAACTATTCCTTCAATCTTAATGAAATGGTTTGGGATCACCTTTTAGAGTTAAAAATCATGGAAACTAATACATTTAGGACTATTATGTCCATTGGCACTGCTGGACATCCCAGGTCATGATATATAAGTTCTACTCACCAGGCCATGTACAGTCCCCACAGTAAGACAACAAGCTGGACAGCCAGATAAAGCACAAACCAGCGGTGGTTTCTCTCCCCAATGCAGTTCTCTATCCAGGGGCAGTGGTGATCATAGCGCCGCACACAATGCTGACACGTCTGGCAGTGTTTGGATCTCATGGGTTGCTACGTCAAAGCATGGGTTCATTTTTAGAAGCGATTCATTATTAGAAACAAACTAAGCTGTCTTGCCTTCGCATAAATATAGGTTATTGTAAACTACAATGAAAACGACAAAAACTAAATCTAAATTTTTTATTAAATATTTTATTACAAATTTTATTTTTATTAACTTAAAAAACATTATTAAAATAAAATTTACTGTAGATTTCATTTTAGTTGCAGCATTAAAACCTCTATATTTATGTATATGGTCCATCTTTAATAAGTGCACTGTAAAAAATGACCGTGAATTTAACGGTAAAAGACTGTAAAAATGCTACAGTAAAAACCTGTTCAATTGTTAACGGTAAATTCCCCTACTATATACGGTGAAAAACTGTATTGGACATAAGTTTTACGGTAGTATACCATTTTTGGAAGTGAAAAATACTGTATAATTTACAGTGAATAACCATAAATTGACATTCCCAGAATTTCCTGCGTTACATTTCAAATTTGATGTTTTTTTGTTGAAATAACTGTTTCTTCTTAGTTTTTTCTTATCAGTTTTGTATATTAGGGTTGTGTATTACACCTAATGTTGTTAAATTAATGTTTATTGCTTTATTTCAGTTTCATGTGTGTTACCATGATGGTGTTTAGCGTTTGTGTGAATGACACTGTGCACCTTCTATATATGTTATTATTTAAAAGCTGCTTGTAATGGGCTTTGATTCATCATGTGATTTTCTCATCACCACCTGCATTTAGTGGTTATCAGTGTATTACAACGGTACAAAACAGATTTCAGTACTTCAATAGGTTGGTATATTAACCTTATATCAGTTAATGAAATTACAGTATTTAACTGTAAATTTAAGTTAAAACCGCAAAACCTAAAACGTTGCTACCGTATATTATACGGTAAAATTCCGGCAACCACAGCTGCCATTTTTTTACCGTAAATTTTACGGAATTTTTTTTACAGTGTGACAACGCACCTGTACCAAACAGTGTCCACAGCGCCGGAGCCGTATGGACTTGGTGGTCTGTGGCATCATATCCTGTGTTTCTTCTGCGATACCAAGTGTGAACTGAAATACAGTCAAATGATGCATGTTTGCTGTAAAATCAGTGTTAAACATGCAAACTGCTGGGGGTTTGTGATATACATACATACAGGGGTTTGGCTGACAAAACACTTGGGAATCCATGTATTAACTGACCTGCAAGTCACAGTCATCAGACAGGACAAAACCAGGATCCATGAGTGAAACTGCAAAGTACAGCAACACGGACACCAGAACCAGCAGCACAAAGAGAACGGGCAGTGTGAGCTCCCCCGTCTCCTCCTGTTTGCGGAGGTCTGTGTGGAAGCACAATAGTGTAGTAGAGTGGAATACAGTGGCGCAGAAATTAGAGAAGAACAGAGCATAGCAGAACATAAAAGTAATAGAATATATTAGAGTAAAAAAAAATAAAACATAGTGGAGTGGAATAGTGCAGAACTGTGGATGCCCAATAAAGGCTGGAATACACTACATGACATCTGAACAGATTTTAAAACATTAGGCATCATACACTCATCATACACTATGTAAACAGTAAGAGGGAAATAAAATAGGCAACATACACTAAATGACTGAGGATCACACATTACCAGACTTTCCGAACACAAACTCACACAGAAATGCTGCTAGGATGACAAATAAAAACAACGTGTTCTAAAATCGTGTGTGTGTTCTACAATGTTTGATATCCTCAGAATGGATATAATCCTTGTCTGAAATGCAATTTTATATCAAATCTGTCAACTTCCCAAAATCTGCAGACTGGCTTTAACGACTGGCAATTAACGCCAACTTGATCAGACAGTAAATTGTGGCAAAAGTCATATACAGTAGTGCATTCCAGCCTTAAGTAAGAGATAAAGTATGCGATAAAAATGTTTTGTCATATTTTTTGATTTGATCTTATAATTACGACTTAATATGTCAATGTCAACTTAGTACCTCATAATTTTATGAATTATGAATTTGGCCATAATTAAGATTTTTGGTTAACTTTTTCATCTCATAATTTTTACTTTTTATTTCATAATTGATTTTAGCATCTTATCATTTCAATTCTATCATAAGTTCTACTTTTTATGTCATTTTGACTTTGTCATGACTTAGTATCTCATCATTTAACTTTTTGTCTCATAATTCCAGCAGAGTGAGAGTGTGCAGTAGAACAGAATGTAACGGAGTGTGCTAGAGCAGAATAGTTATAGATCATCTAAACGTTGTCTGGTAAAGGAAGTGGCGATGCAGATACAGGTGTGAAGCAGCGTTATGTACATCATATAGCTACTGTAGCCACACAATAACAGGTCTGATACTCACAGCAGAACCAGCAGCTCTCAGGAGCACTTACCGGTGTCGTGGAGGAAGAGAATCAACGTTATAACCCATGTCAAGACGACATGAGCGGTCCTCACCAGGAATCCCGATCCGAACACATTTTTGAACATCCTAGCATACTTCTATATACGCCTAAGCATGCATCTGCTGTGTGCTCGTAATGAAATGCATCTTATTCTCAGACTCACAGACCTCTATAGGCAGCTAGCTGTGTTAGCCAGCTCATAAGAAACCCAGTTAACGTTACATTCCTGCTGTCAAGTGAGCTCCTACGCGTCGCACGCCAAATTCCAGAACAAGAACCATTTTAACCACAATATTTCACCCTAGCGTGGAACTTTTTCTGCTGCAGCAGACTATACCATCGTAACGCAACCGAAGCGCGGTATTTCATTTAGATACTGTGTTTCATAGATATAATATTTATTATGTCTATGCTGTGTTTCTCTCGCTCTAATAAGCTTGTTGATGCCGTTCCGCTGTCACGTTTCCTATTGGTCAGCTGTGGTCATGTGACGTGTCGGCTTCAAACTGGGATGCAAACAAAGGCAGAGCCGAAGGAAAAGAAAAGTAGAAAACACAGTATATGAACTGTAAGTGGGTATGATTTTATTCCTATTGTAAAGTAAAATAAAAATGATATGCTATGCATTACGCGGCGATACAAACATCACATTGTATTTTTCAATCATACAACAACCATTTTTTAAATAAAGAATTGATTCTGCTCTAACCTTTTGAAGAATTATATATAATTATGTAACAATAATTGGGGTCAGTAAGATTTTTTTAAATGAAATGAATAGTTTTATTCAGTAAGGATGCATTAAACTGATGAAGTGACAGTAAAGACATTTATAATTACAGTACATAAGTAAAATAAGATCGCTGTCTATTTGAACATTCTGTTGATCATAAAATCTATTCATCATTAAAATGACAACTGTTTTTAACTAATAATAAGAAATAATGTTTTTGAGCCCCACATTTCTGAAGAATCATGTGACACTGAAGACTGGAGTAAAGGCTGCTGAAAAGTCAGTTTTTGGTTACAGGAATAAGTTACATTTTAAAATATATTAAAATAGAAAACAGTTCTTTTAAGGTATCATTTTACAATTTTTCACCCGTTATTTTTGATAAATGCAGCCTTGGTGAGTAAAAATCTTACAGACCCCCAATTTTTCTTTCTTTCTTTATTTTGGAAATTTTTGTAAACATCCCTTTCAATTCCTTTAATATTTGCCTGGCCCTGGACATGATGGAATCCTCAGTTGGAAACACTATGTAGTTTTAACAAGATTCTCTGCTTCATTCTCATCAAGTAGAAAAGGGGACTTCAAGTTCTTCTGCTTCAGCAGCTTTTCCAGACCCTGTAAAACACAGCGGTTAAAATATGACCGTGTGTCATGGAGGGAAAATGAAAAAAGGAGGTAAAGAGATGGAGTGAACACAGCTGTCTCTTGAACTCTCTCCTGAGAACAGGAACACTACTCTGACATCATTCGCTCTGTTTCACATCATGCTCCATATGGTCACACTTGCTTGTTATTCTTTTTTCCCTCTGGTCCTCTTGCCTCTTTTTGTACTAACTGTAATATTTTGTAATAAAAGAACTATATGCGAGACTCAAATATTTAACTTTTGTGATAAAGATGTTAACCTAAAATCCTAAAACCAGACTGTTCATCAGTATTAGCAACTCCAGTTTAAAGCAAAGCTTTAAAAATTGCATACAAGTAGTCACATTTTTACCTCGCCAAAGTATGATACAAGTGGAGAGATTTCACAGATTGCAGGGGGGTCTTCATTCTGTGTCATACTGCAAAAGAAAGAGTAGACCAAGTTATTATAAACCACACACCATCTGAGGAAGTCAAAATTGTTCATTTTCTGCTTGAATGAGTAAATTCCTTTTAGGCATATTCCTTTCAGGTCATGCCAGTCAAAAGGTATTGCACTCATCACAAGAATGGACATTTCTAGACCATATCCTGCTCAACATCTGGTGTAGTATAACTATAATACTTGAGGAACCTTGCAATATAGCATTTACTGTACATTAAGTCATTAAGAAGACACTTTTAACCAAAACAATCTCTGGTAAAACATGATACTTATTTACTTGATATGACTTAATATTTTTCTACTGATTTAATAAAGGGTATTTTATGTTACCACCTATGTTTTGGGGGGATGGGTTTATCCTGCTCATCCAGGAAGTTTCCACCAGCTGCCAGAGCCCAGCGGTAATGTTGTGCTAACAAGGAACGGCGTGCTGTAGTCGGTGTATCCAAAGGCGCCCCATCAGCATTTTTTAGGGGTGAGAATTCCTCCTCTCTCAACACCTCAAAGGCGACAAATTTCCTGCAAAAAAACATGATGGTGAGGAAGATGGCGATACCCCAATTAGCCAACTGTAGCTGTAAAACATACTTTGAGAACTGAAAGACGTCAAAGACAAATTTCTCCATTTTGATGCCATTGGGCTTGGTTGATTTCACCAGGTTCCCTTCTCCATCCACAAATGGCACTTTCTTGATTGCCACATGCTGCTTCAGCTGACTCTCAAACTTTCTGCAGGGAAAATGCATTGAAATAGGAATTGGTTTGTACAATGGGCTTTGTTTACAGATTAGCATGAGTCCATATGTTGCTAATTCTTTAACAGATGCATTAATAAATTCTCTCCTACTGCCTCATGGGCTAGTAAAGTGTCCACTGAGTGTGCACTTGATGCAGGTACTTTTTGTTTCGTTTTTTTGAATACTATGAATTTGGACATACTACTCTTTCGAAATACTGTCTTCTGCATACTATATAGTAGAGAAGTATTCAATTGGGATGCAGTGTGCAAGTCTTGATTAGGGGTCCTACTGGGCTCCTATTCCTTGGTAATATAATGCCATCTTCACCAAAATGTTATTAGTTTGTTTATTGTTTTATTAGTTCTATTATAGTACAACAGAGCATGATTATAATATATTGTAGCAAAAAATGCCCTTTATGGACAATGAAAAGTTGACTTAAGAAACGCATAAGAAAGTGGGATTGTATATTATAACAATATGTCAACCACATACTCAGCCACGTCCTTTAAGAAGTCTTGGGTAAAGAAGTGGTTGCAGATGTTCCCAGCACTGAACAGGAGCTCTCCTCCTGGGCCTCGTAGCTCTGCAGTCTCTGGTTGGATCTCACTGTACTCAATCACCTGATACAGGCCGTCCACACGACACACCACTCCAACAGGCTCTGCAGGATACGCCTTATCCACCACCTGAGCAGAATATAGGTAAACACAGCTAATTAAAGCAATAAATAATAATCAATTAATAATGGTAAACAATGATGAATGGGATCTGATTCAGGCCTAAAGACAGGATATTTTTACCTTGGCACCACAGTCTGCTCCTTTGATTACACAAAAGCCAATAAAGACTGGGTCTGCTATCTTCACCAAGATGTTGTCCACACAGTACACGTGAAGATACTCCACACCCCTTCTCTCCATGTCCTCTAAAATCTTGTTGTCCACTAAAGCACGATAGAGGCCGCCATTTCCATCTGAAGTGAACATAGAAATGAGATGCAAACATTAATTGGTTTTAGTGAATGAAGTAAAAAAAAAAAGACATTAATAAAGATCTGTCTGTCGTCATATAGCTGATGAAAACATAAATTTAAAAAATCTAATTAATTTTAATAATTTATGAACTACCTCTAACAAATAGCTAATGAAAGCAAAGCTAAATTATTTTTCCTTCTAAAGCCAAACAAATTCTCTCTGACCTGGTGCCATGGCTATTTTGTTCTTCTTCTCCAGGATGATCTTTCCATCAAAGCCTACAGCTGGTATCATTCTCTGCTCAAACATGACTACGTTGGATGGACAAAGACCAAAATATTCATTGTCTTTGAAGAACTTCTCTGTGGGTCCCAGAGTGAACTCACTAGTCATTATGTACCTGTTCAAATATCATCACAAGTGAATTAAATACATGTTCTTCTGTCATTTGGGGGTTATTTATGAATTCATTCATGAACACTTCTTCAACTACAAGCACTTTTATGTCCCAGACCCAGACTTTCAAACTGGAAACAAATATGAAAATGATTAATAGAAACATGAATTATTACATTTTTGAACTACGACCTAAAAAGGATATATATAGAAAATTCTATTTCCACCACAGAATGCTACACAGCGTCTTTTGAAATGTGGTGGAAATTACATTTGCTGGTCTATAAAAATGATTCTAGTTCTAGTTCTCAGAAAGACCCTCATTTGAATTGCAAATAAAGAGCCATACCATGGTATTGTGCACCTACTACCATGCTTCACATTGGCCAGCTTTTGCAACTTCTGGATACGCTCAGCTTGGATCTGGTACAGGGTTTTCCCACTTGGAAGCCCAACATTGTACATGCCCTTGGGATATGGCACTCCAAGCCGAGTCCCCTGACCACCGGCTAACAGCAAAACAGCCACTCTGTCCTGTGAAATCTGCAGTAACCCTGAAGGCAGGAGTCTTTTATGTACTCTTCAATATATGCAATGTTACTTTTAACCACATTGTAAAAATGGCTATTTTGTTGTATATTATTTTGAACCTTGGAGCTGTACCTTCATCACCCCATATCTGAAGCGTTTCTTTGTCACTTTTACGCACACTTCCGATGAACTCTGGAGGAACGGGCTTCATCCGCGCGTCTAGCCGACCGTCAGCACTCGAGTGTCGGCTTGCAGCCTCAGCAGCTGCTCGGCAGTGCTCGAGTAACTCGTCGGGCTGGAGTTTAGATATCTCCTCCAGAAGCGTATTGCTTTCTTCCGCAGAAAGTTCAGCCCAAAATTGTAAAACATGGGCCTGTCCTGCAGTTTCTAACCTCGCTTTAGCTTCCTCGAATGATAACATCTTTTCCTACTAAAACATTAATGCTCTGACAACAAACCTTGAGTCGAGTCGACTCCTCTCCTTTGAGGAGTCCGGATCCTGTTTTCACTGCTTGCAACTCGTGATCAGTGTGTGGTTTGTACAATGAAAATATCACTGGAGTTGCATATAATTGGCAAAATAACAGAAAACTACTGTCAAGGCTTATTTAGTTTGCGGGAGTCATTTGGGAACTCCCCTTAGGCACATATGAATGACTTGACTTCCTCAGAAAGCTAACCGCTGTCATGTGATTAGTCTGCTGCTGAGTCTCTGTCCTTCCCATTTACTGAGACGATTCACTTCACATCAGGGATCAATTCAGTGCAAAGCTTAATCATTTTTGACGCATTAAATATTACTGATGCGGCATTATAGTAATTAGGGGTAAACTAACAGTGAATTGATTCAAGATTTAAAAACAGATTCAGAATTATTCAAAATGACAGTTCTGTTCGATAAACTGAACACGGTATGAGTCAGAGAGTCGATTCAACTTTTCAAAATGATCTTTAAATTTGAGTTTATTCAAGTATACCTACAAACGACCAATTACTTTGAAAGTAAGAATGCTGAAAGAATGTTGCAAGTAAAATAATTTTAAAAATCCCATAAGAAACATGTTTACTGTTTAAATTCTGCTGAAAGCTTATGCATTTAATTGTGTGATTGTAAATTAAGTAAATTTATCCAAATTCATCCTTTTAACAAATTATTATAAAAAAATAAACTTTGAGTCTGAGTTTGAGTCGCCTTTAAAAGGAAAAATGGCTTGAATTTTTTTAAATACACATTGTGTGCATATATAGATTTTTCTTTGTCATAAATACAAATTATTTGAACATGTAACCAATCATTTCTTTAAAATAAACACTTTCTTAAAAGGGAAAACAAAGAAATTAGTTGACAAGTTTTTAAACATGCTTTTTAAGACACTTAAGATTTTGGCAACAGGACTGAGAAAATGCATCTATCTACCAATTAGAAAAAAAAAAAAAGTTAGAGTCAATGTCAATATCTAAGGACAGAAATAAAGTAGAAGGAAAATAATTTTTCCCCAACATGTCTGCTGTATGTGAATTCAATTTTGTGGTGATATCATGAAGTAATCAAAAGTTACAGCATTTGGAACCAAGGTAGCCCGTCTCTTAGCCCTTTACAGTTTTGAATTAGTAAAGTAATGCCTTAAAGTTTATTCAAAGCCCCAAACAATTATGCTTGTTTTATTCTACTTCATGAGACCTTTCAAATGACATATGACACATGACTATCTGAGCTGTATGATGTTTCTGACATATTAGAGTACATGGCACAAAAAAAGTTTTTTTTTGTCATTTATCAGCAAATAACTCGGCACTACTTTGGAGTTCATCAAAGTGGCTACATGCATTGTAAAGCTCAGACTTTCAAATGATATCCATTTGTTGTTGATCAAGGCAGTGGTTTGAAAAATATGATTAGTAATATTTTCACAGAGGGGGGGCGCCCCGCCCGCGGTACACTTCGTTTTAGAGAGACTGCTCAGCACTCGTTAAGAGTTGATCCAAATAATTACATTCTTTAAAAAGCTGAGATTCTAACCTTTAAAATGATACATATTTCCATAGTGTTATTCCATTTAGCATGGTTGCTTAGTAATTTGATTATGATTTTTTTCGTGCGGGAGGTGTCCGGTTTAAAGGGTTAAAAAAGTTGATTTAATCACATAAAAAGATCAACAAAAGAAAAGCAACTGTTTCTTCAAAAGTTTTTTTTAAACATTGTGGATAAATATATTAACACTGCATTATTTTAAACATCCAGGATTATAGTTCTCCGATTTTGTAATTGCCGAAAGATTCCAACAACAAGCTACCTGCTCATACGCCATGAACTTGATAGCAGATTCAGGCGCGATCTTCAAAACGTTGATACCGTTCCCTCGCCACAGCGACCGAAGTCCACCCTCACGGATCATTTGGGCGAATCCTCCGGCGATGCCCATGAAGTTGCTGCGTGACGCATGAACCTGCCAACACCATTGCAGTGGTGAAATGTCTCAATTTGCTTGTAAATTATTTCATTTAAGCATTTTAATGTAAGTTTACTTCAGGTAAGGTAAGCTTTAAGGGTAGCTAAGCTACAATGTCCTGTATAGTCTTATACATTCATACACTGAAGAATTTAAAAATGTAGAATTTTAAGATCCACCAAACTGAAACTAGCCTCACTAAGGCATTTCATAATGTGCATGGTCATCCACCGAGACACTCATCCAAAGAACAGAACATCATGTACCATAGTGACTCAACAGTACACTTACTACAGTAGCAGTGTCCCTAAAGCAATCGAAGATGCAGTCCCTTCATAAGCAGCACACTGGTGACATGGGATCTCACTAACACTAGGATTTTAGCTCACAAGCCTAGATGGTTCTCATGAAACAAATGCTGTGACGTGAACTTGATCAAAAGTGTCAATTTAGACATTAATAATGTTAATAAGAAATGTTACTTGAGCACCAAATCAGCATGAAGGATCATGTGACACTGAAGACTGGAGTAATGGCTGCTGAAAATTGAGCTTTGCCCTCACAGGAATAAACTACATTTTGAATATTCAAATAGAATAAAGTTATTTTAACCTGTAAAAATATTTCACATATAAATAACATACATCTTAATATGTATAAAATATAATTGTATAAAGTAATATATGTCTACCCTAATATAATATAAATCTAAAAAAAATATAATGTAGGTTTCCAAACTTAACTGTGTATTATTCATTGATCATATGATGTGTGCTATACTGTATAGGTAGCGTCAGGGGGTCTCATACCTGCATGAGAACCTTAAGGCGGTCCAGGGGTGCGGTGCAAGTACGGGACACTGCACCAGCTCCACCTCCTGCTACCAGGTGTCGCCACAACATCCCCGTTTTCTTCTCCTCTGCCGTAAACTCATCAGGGACCAACATACTTTCCCCTACATCAAATATCTGCACAGAGGACACGACATCATGTGGAGTGAGATTACATGCACAAGAGAATTTAATGAATGGACAATCAACCAGTTAGATGATCCATCAATAGGACTAGAAAAATTATTCTTGCGTTTCTGTGCTACAGAATCTCGAGATTAGTGCATACTAAAAGATGAGAGGTATCTGTCTTACTCTTTTCCATGGATATTTATACATTTAGTTCAGTCCTTTTTCTATCATCCAGTTTTAATATGACGTTAAATTGATCTTCATTGGTTTTGGGTGGCTGTATTTCATTTTTTTGATCCTCAAAATACAGAAACTGTAATTATGAATAATGAATTTAAAGAAATGTAATTTTTAAATCAAAGTGAAATTACTCTTCTGTGAAAAATATAAGTGTGATTTATCTGTTCACCTGGGGACACAGTGTTAGAATAATCCATGAGGTGGACACATCTACCTCTCCTGGCTCAAAAAGGTCAAGTCAGTGACGTCAGAGCACCGTTGATCTGTTTAACAGGATCAGACAGTGACCCCCGTTTGTCCCATTCAGGAGTATTTCAAGTGCAAGGAAACAAATTTAACTAAGTGGGCTTAGAAGGACTGAATGACTGAGGTGGCAGCACATCATCAGTTTAAATGAGATGTGTGGTGAATGCAATTTACACAGAATACAAAGACTGTAAAAAGCACCATAACCCCCTCAATGAGAGAAAGTTGGCACTAAAAGCAAAGCTGGAAACTTTGAACTGTAAGGCACATGGCAGGATGGTGTGGTTTAGGTTTACCGTAGAGTGTTTCCAGTAGAGGATGATTTCAGGAATGTTGTCAGCAGGATGAAGCAGATGGTAATCTCTCCATTCATTCCAATTAATCGTCATCGTACCTTTTTTATCCATACTGTTCAAATTAAAAGACAAAAAGAGACCAAAACTAAATATGTCAGGGACTTCTTTGGCTTTGGGTAGCAGCTTCTTATTTTAAAAAAAAAGACCAGCTTACACTTTCTAAAATGTATACACACTTCCATAAAAAACGACTTAGATTTGCAAAACCTCTCCTGAAATTAATCATGTACAGTCAAGCAGCTAGAAAATAAAAATGATTCACATGCAAAAATGTCCCTGGTTTCAGCATTTCAGATCTATCGCATTTAGAATTCTTCTTTAATAATTTACGAAAGCTTTCTTCTGCTAAGAGTTTCGTTATTTGTCAAAAAATCCTAAAATATAGGCATCATTAGCTTACTTAATATTTCCAAAGCACTACCCACATGAGACAAAATAGCTACTAAGAGAGAGAGAGAAAAAATTACCTTTAAAAATGCTAAATGAAAACGGCACAGATGAAACGGCAGATGAAATGAAAAAGCAGAGCAAGGCAAACATGCAGGGATAAGACCACTACTTACTACATTATAGGGGCACATATATAACCCCTCCTTATTCTGATAAGATGAGCAGAGAGAGAGAGAGTGGGGGTGGGATCACAAGAAGGAGAGAGTGATAAAGAAACAGAGACAGAACGCGTACAACCATTTACACACATACACACAGACAGAAAATAAAAAATAGCAATTAGTTTGTATATGTGATTCTGGTTTCTTTTAGGAGCTCTAAAATTAGCTCTAAAAAACTCTTGGGTATTGGCTCGTCAAAGAACGTCAAATAAACATGCTGAAAAATCAGAACCAGGAGACGTGTTGTATAACACGTGCTGTTTTGAGGCGAGGGTTCCCAGTCAGGTCTGAATTATTAGCTGCGAATAAAAGGCTAAAGAGAATGAAGGGGGTTGGACAGATACGATCAATAAAACAAATTACCTCTTGAGGATCTTTTCAGCCTGTTCCTCAGATATATGAACCCCGAGGTCTCTTAGTGACTGCATGATCTCCTGTGAATCTATGCGACCTGCAGTTTTAAAAGGAAACGTGATTTTAACATCTAAAACAGTGGTTCTCAACTAGGGAGTCAAAGGTAGCCTTAATATGACTTCATATGACATAAGACAAAAAGAAAGACGACAAAATGAGCATTAAAGAGACTAAAACATCTATAATTCAAGACAACGCTCGTAATAGTTCACCAATACACTACTAACATACTTACCATCGTTCTTTTTGTCAAGGCTCTTGAAGACCAGCCTCAGTTTCTTCTCATGGTCCCTCAGGTAGTGCACAAACTCCTCAAAGTCCAACTGACCATCCAAGTCTTTGTCTCCAGCCTTGACGATTTTCTGAAACACATACACGCTGGAATCAACATCAAAACCTGAGGACAGAATCAAGCCAGGTCATTTTTGAGGTCAGTGAGCTGCTGCCGTTCAGGGTGTTGAGCTAATGGGCCACTAGGGACAGACATATGGCCTTTGTTTGTTGAAGAGAGTATTGATAGGACCATGCTGAACATTCTCATGAGCATCAGCTTTATGAAGCCCACCCTGACAACGCTTGACCTTTAGGACATAAGCTGTCTGAACCATTGAGCAGTGTATAATTGAAGCTAATGGAAAGGGATGGAGAAGATGAATTAATCATTAACCTGAAGTGTTCTGGAAAGACAGAAACAAAGCAAATGTGTTTCCAGTTTTAATAGCAAATCAGGCCCATAGCGTGATTCCTGGCTGATGTTGCTCTGACAGTGTGTGACAAAATTACTGGTCTGTCCACTACTGCACTTTTTCAACCTCGAGCAAAAAAACTAAACTGAACACCCCACCCAGTGACATCAGCATTTCGTAAAGTTGCTACTGAAAACCAGATCACTGAGTCAGATCATTTGTTTTATGTTGCTGTCCATTATGAGATTATGGATGTGTGCATAATAACACCTTAGTAAAAACAAAGAAAAAGTGTCTTAATAAACTAAAATTCACAACTACATGAGCTACAATAGCTTAAAATCCAGTCACGAGCCCATATAATCCATAAACAAAGTGCTTTTTATGGGCCCTGTGCCATCAATCTATACCACCAAGAAGCCATGTTAACAAAAAAAGTATTTTAAACAAAACAAAAAGTAAAAGTTACATTTATTTTATATATAACAATAATTATTATGGATTTATATGAATAATAATAACGAATCTATTCATTGACCATCATTCAACAGAAATGGCTTTGATTAAATGTGCTCAGAAGCCATTCACAATCGGCAGAACTCGATCATGCCTGATAGTCCAGTGTGCATCCTTTCAGACCGTCAAGATCACAGGCTTCCAGCCAAGTCTCAAATGGCCCTGCAAGTGTAAAGCAGGTTAAAGATAGCCGTCGCCATCTTCTCACACTTAATCCGGATGCAACAATGACTCAACTGCAGACAAGTGGGTCAGAGAACATTGTTAACCTTCTGAAGTTGACAATGCAGTTATTTTCAAATATTACAAATCTGAAGAATCCGAAGAAAGACAGAAAGAAATACTTACAATCTGAATACTACATTTTATAGTGTACATATTAAAGTTGTTTTGGTTTACAATTACTACTTATTGGCATTTTCTGCAAAAAAAATAAAATAAAAAAAAGTCACTTGATGTCCAAGTCATTTAGGCATAAAAATGAAAGTGAGCTCTAACTCTGTGAAGGACACAGGAAGGGATTCTGAAAGCAGTTCAAACACGGAAGTCAAATAATCTGGATTAAATGGATTCATCCCATTACAAGTTCTGACATGAACAGGCAGAACACAGAGCTCTTGGTTCACAAGAACTTTTTGACCATCTAAAACAACACTGATTTTCTTCAATTTCTTTAAATCACACAACCCACGGATTACATTTGAGACCAGTGTTGTTAACCAAAAGCAACCTAACACTATTAACAATAATTTTTAATAAACTGAAATAAATCTGAAATTAAATAAAATATAAATTTTTTTTATAAATCAATAAAACTAAAAACTTGAAGGCAATGTAAGAAAGAAACATATGTACACGGCTCTCGTCTGTTCTTGAAGCTATCAAGACCGTAACGCTGATATTTCTGTCCCATGCGATTGGGGGACGTATAAATCCCTCCCGTTTCGAGGCTTGTACTGCGAACACTGCTATGCAATTGGCTCACGTCATATACAGAATCACCTTCTTACAAGTTTACCGAAGTATCTGTCTTAAAGATTGACAGCCATACAACTGCAGGTTTCTGGAATATTCATATTATTAAAATAAGGAAAGCACACAGCATCTTATTTGACTACTTAAAAAAAGATAACTCATCTAATTCAACCTTTTATTAAAGAGAAAAGAAAAATAAATTGTGAAATTTCAGCTCCCATAACATTACTTACCACTTTCAATGCAAAAATTGTGCCACTCATAAAAATCTCCAATGCAGTCCTATGGGACATTAAGTAAAGCTTGTCAAATCTAGCAACAGTAACCAAGGTCTTAGCAAAGGGTCAATTCAGCAACAACTAATTAGTGAAATTGGTGGTTAGGATAAAACATGAAACAACAACAGTTATACCGCTCAGTATGTGATTAATCCTGTTTGTCCCTAGATAACAGATAACTGAATCTAATTATTCACAATGTAAAGCGGTCTAATCCTGTCACTAGCATGTGATCATTCCCTAATGAGTCTGACCAGGTTTCCGACATAGGGCCTGACTATACAATAATAATATTTAGAGAGCAAGACTGTCTGCAACCCACTAAAGATGTGAAGCAACAGTTTGGGGGAGGAGAGAGAAACGTTCAAACGCGTGGGACATGTCTAATTTGCAGAAGTCTAAAAAAAATTCATTGCTGACTATCTGCTGTTTGTCTGTCTATTCACCCTTAAGAGGTCAATAAGATACAAAAGTGCACCTTTTGAAAAAGTAACGACCCAGTGACAGCTTTAGTACCATTTTATTCTGAGAGTATATAACAAAAACACAAACAAATGGGATTATAGAACTTTTCCTTCTTTTTAACCACCATACTGACTCCTAATGATTCAATTTCAGATCATGTGCAGATATCTGTTGTAATATCTTAAATTATTTGACTAAAATAGGCCTTTCTCAGACGCCTAGATCACATGAAGCCAATTTGATTAAAAATATTTGCATTTCACTCATTTTCCATATGCAAATAATGAGATGTGAAATATCACTCATAGCTCAGTTTTGGAAGATCCAAAGTTCCTTTAAGACAAGTCATGTCACTCGGCGGTCATCTTTGAAACGCCTCTCGGGCATGCAAGTGCAACTCCTATCTCTTTGAATGGGGAAACATCAAATTCTACAAAACTGTTCACTAAGCTTGCGATTAAATTTCATATTTGAAATCACCAAAGAAATCTGATATCAACTGTGTCATAAATGTTGTTTATATTGCTCAAATAGAGTTATAAAAAGCTTATAATTCAGGCTAGATCAGCCAGTGCGCATGTACAGTCCTGAGCGCACGTCTCAGAACGCTGACTGTTGACTAACGGCAGCTGCAGTGACGCTCTGACTTTACCTATTAGCGATTGGCTCCTTCATTCAGAAGGCGGGGCTTCCTGCGATTGAGTGGCCATATTGAGCGTTGCATTTTTCCCCATTCAAAACTATACGAGTGACATGTCCTGGGTATTCTATAGTCTTTGGAAGCTCTAAGTTGAAAAGACTTCAAGAATCAAAATATGAAATAAAGTGCAGCAGTTCAGTTGTTATTGTATTCCTCTCAGAAACCAAAACGTAAAAATATCAATGCATAAGCAACTTTAAAGCCTTTCAACAAATGTTTCTGTTTAATGTGGCAATTCTCTTTGCAATACCTGCTGAAGATCCTTAGGAGGCGCCACCATAATCAGCACTGTAGTTTTCTTTGGAGATACTGTGCTCTTTTCTTGACCGACTGAATCTGCCTTTGTGTCCGGTTCCCTCTGGCCTTCCTTTTTTGCAGCATTTTCTAAGTTTCGTTCCTTTAGTCCATCAGGTGGCCCTGCGGTATCATGTTGGCACGCTGTTACTCCCAGAAGCCACTGGGACAGGGATGACCAAAGTTCCTTGAGCATCTTCATAAAGATGCTCCAAGTCTGTTTGTGTACTTGAGTTTTGACTTGGTCTTCTCAAGAACTACGTCTACAGATGTTGTATGTGCTTATAGAGAGAAACTGCTCAGGCAGTCATATGTGAGGCCAGGAGGATGAGGGCAGATGGGGACACTGCCACACAATTTCCAAAGCTTACTGGCATATCCAACAACGTTTCCGCAGTAACCCGGTGACCAAGCCAAAAAACTTTGAAATGCAGTGAATGACCAGTTCCAATTAACCCGCTCTCATAATCGCCTCAAAATCATTGCAAACTTAAGAGCATTTTTCCAAAACAAACCGTCCAGGTAACTTTCCCAAAACATGAAGGTTGAGCGCAACAACACACAAAAAGATGAAGAAAAAGTCATTCACTCTTCAAGTGACATCACTCCACAACTATGACACACTGCACAGTAGCTTAAAACATGAAAAAAAGACAACTTAACTGGAAGAAGCTGAAATCCTCACAATGAATCTGTTTTTAAAAGTGATTCCATGTTTTAAGCGCTAGTATTTCTTGGCATCTACAAGCTGCTGCAGGTTGGCTGCATCACAGAGCCGGCAAAAAGTGATGCAGTGAAAAAAGCTGCAACCTCACTGCAGCTGTGCCTCAGCCAATCAGAGCACTCCACACTGGCTGCCCCTGTCTGACAAAGCACAGGCAGCCAATCAGAGGATAAATTACAGCCATGTTATGGAGTGATCTCTTTCTCACCCAGCAATGAGAAAATTCTGCTGACTGTTTTTTCTGCCCTGTGCTTTTTTAAGACCTACTGCATCATCAGGATCTCCCTGGTAACGCCTCCAGGGTGATTCCATGCATTTCTAACACTGCAATACTCACCTACACAAATCTACCTTCCATTCCTTCTTTGCAAATGCATCTGGCTATGCACAGCAGGACATGTTTATTTTTTACATCCTTTTTTCACCCTTATTTTACTTGCGAATCACAAGATTCAATACAGCTTTTTTGAGCAGAATCACTTTCTATTGATTAGCTATTAACTACAGCTGCACCGCAATTTATTTCACAGAACAATATGCAGATCTCAGGAACCTGCGCTTCTTACAATTTACAGTGGAATGCAAATGGTATGCATGTATATGATTATATGCTTATGCAGTATATAAAATGACCAAGTGAGAAACAGACGGTCCTCTACAGGCCATTCGATTAAACGCACAATACTGACTCATGCTCCTGCCTTGAAGTCATATTTATCTGTATAGCATTTTTTTGTTATATTAAAGATATAAGAAGTTATATTGCAAAGTTATATTGTAATAGAAAGTCATACCGTAGTATCTACACTGTCAAATCTTTGGTTCACAAGTTATCCTGAATCCAAACTGGACAAAGCAGCATATACATAAAATACAAAAAAAAAAGTTTAATATAACATTTAAAGGATATAACCCTATGTCCTTTTAACAAATCATGCAATGAATGTACTATTATTCTCTAATATGTAGCCAAATATTAGGTTCAGATGCCTTTAAATGTACACGTCACAAGTACCAAAAAATTTATAAAAAAATGACCCAATCACAGTAGTGGTTCCCCTGTTCTCCAGGGGGCCCTTGTACTCCTAAGCTAATTAATGTGTGACGATAGAGAGATCCTAAATTATTCACCCAGCCCTTTGAACATGATGAAGTGTCTGGCTGCTCGCTATTACTGCACCAAATTTTAAATATAAAACAAAAATTACATTTAAGAGAAAGAAAGAAAATAAACACAAGAAGGGACATGCATGTACATTTTTAAACAGAACATAAAACCCAATATTTTTCTAAAAGAAGAGGATTAGCTACTGATGTTCGATATTAGCAGGGTTTCTAGCAGACTAATGTAATAAGCCACTGAGGGAATGCTTTTCTGATGTGGGAGGAATTGGATGGCTCTATATGTGGCAGGATTGACGTCATTCTGCTCGAATTTTAAGCAGTTACTGTGCAATAAGCTTCATTCACAGTCTGTAACCCAATGAAGCTGATACAGAATTACAGTAAACTATCAAGCAGTGAATTTAATGGGGTGTTTAAGAGCAAATGCCAGAAAAGTATGATTCTGTCAGGTTCAGTGAAAGCCAGCTAAGATGCACACATTATTGACAAAAGAAAAGAAAAGGAAGGCTGAATTTAAGTAAAAAGTGTCTACATATACTGAGCCAGAAGAGCTGTTCCATTAACCCATTTACATATTAATTTAAAAACTCTTATAATTAAAAACCTTTCTGCACATGCCCATTCATACAACATTTAAAGACCTGTAGCTTCTTATGTAACAAACTATTTTTGAGTGTTTTTGAATAGAAAATCATCCGAGCAGGTCCTGCACAGCATTTGCATTTATTTTCTCACTGCATTTGCAAGTCCAGCATGCAAATCAAGTTCAAGTATCCACAAGTGCAATCCACCTTTGATTATGAAAGTAATTGAAGCAGCAGATGTCATTCATCATGATGAGAGGTTGTTAATTAAGCAGCAAAATCTTTTGACCTTCATAATTAAACATGTAATAGCACAGTTACTGGTCTATTTAAGCAGAGCCAACAAATCTCAGCTATAGTCCACTAGAGAGGAACTTTCGGTTTTGTTCGAAGTGCTTTTGTTAGTTGGCAAACAAAGGAATTCTTGATGCGCAAAATTCTGCAGCCAGGCTTTTGTCCAAGACTGCCGCCATCCAAAAAAGTGTTTGACCTTAAGGAAACCTAGTCAAAAGCTTGTAAAACACACCCAGAGATGAAACTATCTGTAGTGTGGTATGCAAAACATGTCTGTCCTCATTATAAGCCAATGAGTAAACCATCTCTGAAACTCCTCATGAGGTCTCGTGACTCGCCTACAGAAGCAGCCCACATTCCAGGTGATCAGTATCCAAGATCCCATTCCCTGATATGCTTTTCCAACAGTTAGCTCAGGCTAATTAATATGAAGTAGTTGTATAACTTATTGTAACCCCTGAAGTATTAAGAGTGAAACCTTTTCTTCCACTTTCACATTCCCCAGATTTCGATTTCGTTTTAACAGATTATGATCACTCAAAGCATGTGTGTACATTCTTACCGCACTGTGAATTTCCCAACAGAAACTTCTTGTTTGTGCTTATTAATTATATTGCTCTGTGTGTTCTCGAGAGACTCTTGTCTAGTTACACATTTCCTTCTTCTTTGGGCAGTTACATTCTAGATTCATATCTAATAAACATGATAGTGAAAATTATACTGAACTCGGATTAGAAAAGAACATGCCTGTATATGGGCATCCTCTATAATGCTTAGCATATCTGAGGCAAAGCAAAGAAAAACATTCAAGTAACCTTTTGAGAAATAACACACACATTTATTGTCTTCTCGACACGCCCCAATAGTTCTGGTCCTTTCCACTTTTTTTTTATAATTCATAAAAATACTAATAATTGTTGTTGTTACTATTATTAGTAGCATTATTACTTAGAATTATTAGAATGAAAATAAAAAATATATATTTTAAGATATATTTTTTAAGATATAAATAAAACGAGTAGCTGCGAATAATGAACATGAATGCTCAATTAATGCAGATTTGTAAGATTATATTTGAAAGTGTGTAAATTCCAGATTGTGCATGTCAGACAATTATGCTGTTAAATTCTACATTGGTAGCCTACTATTAAATATGCCAGTAGGTGGTACAACTGTTTGTCACTCAGAATCCTACCTCTAGGTCCTCCTCACAGTGATCACATTCAAAAATGTACTTAAGAGAGACACCTGCTGGGGAAATAATAGAATGCAGTTTTCTGCTCTTCAAATTAGGATTTGATGTTCTTTAAAAGGCACTTAACAAACTTACACAAAAGCAAACTCTGATATTGCAAGCAGCATGAAAGCCAGAATTTGTTAAACTTCGTAATATAAACTTTCATTTGCAATCAGTTTGCAATGATGTAGGGTACCAGTTTCACAAAGACCATTCTCATGAATGTTTTATGCACAAACAACTCTGTTTTTGAATAAACTAAGCTTGTTTCCTCATGGGGACCTAAAAATGTCCCCACAAGTGAACAATTTACTGGTATTACTATCTTTGAGGGGGGCATTTGGTCCCCATACCGTGATAAATACCAGGTACACACACACATATATGTACACACACGTACGTACGCACAGTAAACATTTATAATGGTAGAAATGTTTTCTATTTGAACTTTCTATTCATTAAAGAATGCATCACAGTTTTTACAAAAATACTGTTTTCAAAATTGATGATAAAAAGAAATGAGCAGCAAATCAGCATATTACAATGGTTTCTAAAGGATGACGTGACACTGAAAACTTGAATAATGACTGCTGAAAATTCAGCTTTGCCATCACAGGAATACACTTCTTTTTAAAATAGATTAACATGGAAAAGTTATTTTAAAGTGTAATCCTATTTGAACTAGATTTTTGATCAAAATAAATTCAGCCTTTATATAAAATAAAATTAGATATTAAAAATAAAATATGTAATTTTAAATATATATATATATATATTAAATAATAAAATGGCACCAAACGACAGTGTTTAGTTGATTAGTGGTTTGGATCAGATAATCCATCTAGTTGATTTCAGCATAGCTGAACATGCAAAACTAATAATATTTCCTCCAGAGAGAGCACAAGAAACAGTAATGTGTCAGTCTAAGTTGTTTTTAGTGGCATATGACTGGGAGTGGTGTATTGTGTGGGCGCATTGACTTGCTAGCAGTGCCAGGCACAGAGAGTGCCCTCGTTCTGGTGCACTGAGATGACCTCCGCATTCATTCTGCACAATGCCTTGTGTATCTGACATGAGGAGGTAGAAGAGGGTTATGTCATAAATGTCCAAACACCATCATTCCTCAGATGAGCCGATAGAGAGATTCGATTGCATAGATAGCAGGAACAGAGTGTGTGTGTGGTAATTTCAAGGCATAGAAAGTGAAAAAAAAAACAAGACAAGAGACAGATAGGAACTAGAAATGGAATGCAAGATTGATAGAGGAGTAATGCACGAAGGGGAAAAAGAGGGTGAGAGAGAGAAAGCGAAAAACTGGACAGAGACTTCAGTGATAGTCCAAACAGAGAGCTGTTTGTCTGACTAAGCCATGGTCCTGTTTCCCTCTGCCCTCCTCCCCTCGCTCATTCTTTTCTCTCTTTCTCTCACGTTTCTTCATCTTTCTGTCCTCTTTATCAGTGTAGATTGAGTTCATGCAGTGCTTGATTGACAAGAGTAAGTTCTCAGAGTCATGACAGACCAAGAATGCCTCATATTATTACTAGAATCTTTAGAGCATCAGTATCATTAAGATCTTGCATCCTTAAGCTGGTCTCAGACTCGTTCTGCAGCTTTTCCATGCTTCATTTTTGCATAAGGTATGGGAGAAATCAGATCAACGTGATGATAAATCTTTCTCTGAGGCGGTTAATGAGGATGTGGACAGAAGTCATTAGTTTCCAAGGGCTGTCCAGGCTTGCTGAGCGGACGGAGGGCAGTGGAGTTTGAAGTGCTGATAGGGCTGCTTTTTAATGGTTTGCATGCGCAGAGGTGGGCACATGCAGTTATAGGTCCCATTCAGACATTCACTGTCATGATATGTGAAATACTTAACCTTATGTAAACCGGTATCACCGCCGCTGGCTGGCATCATTATTTTTTTTGGTGCTTCCTGTTTGTGGTTAGCACCCAAACCCTAAAGGATCTAGCCGAAAGGCTGTAGTCGGAGTTATAATCTTGTTGCAGATTTTCCTAAGGTGTGTCATTACTGTGGAAGAGGTTATACATTTGCTAAGGAAACAGTTGTGCAAGTGTGTGTGTGTGTGTGTGCCCTAGTCTCTCCATTGATGTCAGTTTTTGATGAAATTGCTCTGTAATTGTAATCATTAAAGGGATGCTCATCTCTCTTCCTTCCTGTTCTGTTCCTCTGCCTTCCACAGACGATAAATACTCAGCAGCCATGTGCCTTTGATTCACACAGGTTTATTTCTACACGAGCACTGAGGCCAGTTCACACCATCGATAAAAACTAAAATGATAACTGTTTACAGTTTTTATATTCATTATAATTCTTTGAGAATGGGGAAGTTCGCAACAGGCCATTCAGTCAGGCAGTTTTGGGATCATTGGCATTGGCCAGTAATAACCACACCTGTCTGACAAATTAACGGAACTTGTCTAATTTCCCTAGTGGATAATAGAATTATTATTTTAAAGAAATATTATATATAATATTGCTCAAATTCTGAAATTAAGTGCTGAGCAAAATATGTACTCAAAATAAGTAATAAAATAAAATATGCTATATCCATTATCCATAAAGGAAATTATACAAATTCTGTCCAATAAAACACTCTCTATATAAAATGTCAGTAGTAGTAAGTAAATTGTATTCTTTTGAAGAATCCTGAGAGGAAAAATCCTACTTTCTACAAAAATGTTCAGCAGCACAACTGTTTTCAACGTTGATAAATAAAATATGACTGTATGTTTCTTGTGCAGCAAATCATCATATAATATCAAGATGATTTTTGGAAGTTTCATGGGACAAAAGTTTAGAATGGTAGTATATACTGTATGTGGTTATTATATAGACATTGACCTTAATGTATAGATATTGGCAGCATCCACTGAAAAAATGTATATCATTGAGAACTACATTATAAAGCCGTTTTTGTTTTACATTACTTTTGGTGCTGATTGATGCTTTTAAATGAACAAAGAGAAAGCTGAAGGAAGAAAGAGGATCCTGTTTCTCTCTGCTCACTGTGTATTATTGGGACCGGCTTTGACAAATCGAGCAGAACCTCATTCTTGAGATTCCTCTGGAAGAGTTACTCCCCGGAACAGACACACAGGTTATGCTAAAGGACAATGTGAGATTATGAAAATAAATCAATCTCTTTTTCACTGCCAAGAACCCATTCATGTGCATTCACGGCTGTGACTGTTTGTGTTCAGTATCTTGGCAACAGGGTATCAAACGAAACCATTGAAAATGTGGCACTTAAGGTATACAACACACACACAAACACACTTCCACAACGATGCACACCTTTAATGAGCATGTAAGTTAAGATGAAAGGTGTTAAAAGGTTTTTATTAGGGATGCACCGATACCACTTTTTCCAGTACTCGCCCGATACCGATACTTTTATTTTTGGTACTTGCCGATACCGAGTACCGATACCAATATTTTTATTGCATTTGTAAATTTTTTAAATATTGGGTACAGAAACCAAAAGAGTATGTATAATGTTAGTTGGTTAACTTTGCAGGGAACCACTCGTTATAAATCTCCTAATTGTGATTTTTCAGAAATAGAAGTCGCGTTTTTTCATCTGAAACGTGCTGCGATTTATATTCCAAAGCCACTTATATAATGCAGAAACACTCAAGCAAGAAAAACACGCGCAACCCGTGCACGTATTTGTACTGGTGCAGAATAGTACAGCCAAGCGCATTTCACACAGGTTGCTAGATTCACTTTCGCCAGAAAGTCGTGTATGCCTAAGGTTGAAAATAAATGATGTTTATAGTGAATGCCCATATAAACGCTCTTATTTTTACGATTTAGTTTTAATCCAAATAATGCGTGTGCTAAGTGAGTGAACATCAAATATCACACAGCAGAAGTGCGCTCTCTCTCTCCCTACCGTTAAGTAACTTGTGCATTGTTTTACTTACTTGTTTTTGACATATCCGACCGAGCTACAAACTTTCCAGTGATGTCTGTGAGAAAGATATATTCACTCGAGATGGTCGCGCATCTGCGCCACCGCACGCTCAATCCACTCAGCGTGCTTTGTTTATCAGCTCGCTCACATCAGCTATACAGGCGTTAACACTGAATGTTTAACGTTATATTCATTGCATACATATACTTCGTAGTAGACATCCTTAACTCCATTCTGCTGTCTGTTGTCGGTGTTTCTTTGTCTGAATATGGCACTTAACACATGCTGTGTGGTATCGGCGTTTGGTATCAGGGCATTTTAACGAGTACAGGAGCTCAGTATCGGGCCCTGTATCGGTGCATCCCTAGTTTTTATGGTTAAACTAAAACTAGAGCATTAATAAACGGAGGATATAGGATATAGACTGTATATAGAGTATAGGCTGTATAGCTTTTCTGGCTTTCTCATACACTCAGAGACACATTAATGTCAATATTATATTCATGTCATATATTATATGTCTTATCTAAAACTCCATATGCAGTCCATTCATACACAGGGAATAATGTTAATATGAGGTGCTTACCTCTCTCCCACAATGCACCACAAAAACAGCACTTTATCTTCTTATTTTCTTTTTTCATGGACATAAAGCGGTCCATAAGATCAGTATCAGGGTGTCTCAGAGTTCAGGAGTTCAATTCTTCTGGTGACTGTGCACACCACAAGGTTGATAGTTCAGTTCATGACATGTGCCATCGGTTTGCTTACGCAGCACAAGCAGGCAAAGGGACAAGGGTCCCATCCCATACTGGCTGCCGAGTTATTGTGCTACAACTGCTCAATGAGATTAGCAGCTGAGTCTCAGCGGTGCACCTGCTCTCAGCGGGGCAGACTGAGGCTCCTAAACCGCATCCCGTAAACACTTTGTGAGACAGATTGCGGTGAACCAAACAGATGTAGGTAAACAGTTGGGGTGTCTTGGATTTACTGTAAACAACTGGACTTTGCACTGTCTGGTCTTCTTTTGACATCAGCTACTATTTTACAGACATCCGTTAGTCAATTATTAGTGGTGCTTGCTGTTATACATCCAAACTTTGGCACATGACTCATCCCTAATCTCATCTGCTTTTAACTTAAATTATACCCTAAAATTAGAGTAGAGATAGAAGAGATGTGCTATAACCTGGATTTATAATTTTTTTTTAAGCATTTGGATTTACAGTTTTCTTTGGCAGATGATAAAACTCGCAAAAAAAAATCCCTTCAACTTGCAATGTGTGTTTCCATGCACAACAATACACTGATAACTGTCAAAAAAATGCTTATTTTGAAAATGAAACAATACCAGGTGAATAAGTGCGCTGTACTGTAAAAGCAAAGTGAGATCCCTCTTGCCATATCAGTAATCCTTACAATCTCTAACAGAAAAATTCCACTTCTGTTTTCATGTTTTTAAGATAAGATTGTGAAGACAAGAAAATGATTGTATTAGTACCACAGGCAAATGTATATAGCAACAGTAGCAACACTTTATCATTCCTGTAGCTCAAACAGCAGAGCACAAAGCTAGCAACAGCACGAGTTTGATTTTCTGAGAATGCATGAACCTGATAAAATGTGTATGTGCAATGCGAGTCACTTTGGGTAAAAACATCAGTCAAATGCATTAATTTAGCCTAAATGTCAGTACAAAACATATATACACTGCTTTTCAAAGTTTTGGGGCCGATTAGATTTTTGAAGCCTAATATTTCTCACACTGGCTGCATAAAATCAGTAATATTGTGAAATATTTTAATGTATTTAAAATGGAATTTATTCCTGCAATGGCAAAGCTGAATTTTCAGCAGCCATCACTTCAGAATCTTTTGGGAATCCTTTGAAAAAACAGTTCTTTGATAAATAGAAAGTTGAAATAGAAATCTTTTGTAGCATTAAAGGTATTTTGCTGTCAATTTTGGTCAATTTATTGTTTCTTTGCTAAATAAATGAAGTCACTTCTTAAAAAGATACTTACCCCCGGTTTCACAGACCAGGCTTAAGCTTAGTCCTAGGCTGAAATGTAAATCTGAGCTGTTTCAACTGAAAGAAACTTGCACTGACTGATCTTAAAACATGTCAGTGCCTTTGTTTTGTCTTAAAGGGGTCATATGATGCGATTTAAATTTTTCCTTTCTCTTTGAAGTGTTACAAGCTCTTGGTGCATAAAGAAGATCTGTAAAGTTGCAAAGACTAAAGTCTCAAATTCAAAGAGATATTCTTTATAAAAGTTAAGAGTCAACCACGCCTACCTAAAACGGCTCGTTCTAACATGAACATTGTCTAACATTGTTCTAACATTGTCATGCGCATTTAGTTAAAAAAGCCGGTTCTATAATCAGCAGGAAATCATCATCACGTGCTTTCAGATGGAGCAGAATTTACTACACACAGCCGTAGTTCACTGACAAGTTGAAAAAAAATCGCAAAAAAATATTTTGCGATAATGACAGCTGTTTGCATAGCTTCTCAGTGAACTACGGCTCTGTGAAGTAAATGCTGCTCCATCTCCCTTTAAGATGCACACCAGTAATGCGTTTTTCTAAGGCATGTTTGTAAAAATCCTGGCTTAGGCTAAACCCTGTCTATGAAACTGGGCCTTAGTGACTTTCGTATAGTCTTATTTAATATAGTCATTCAATAAAATATGCACTATAAAAAAAGAATAAGCATAAAAATACCATTCAATGATTGAATACTAGGATAAATGTCACAGAGACAATTTAGTGTCAGTAATGCAGATATATTAAATACTGTATGTAAATCATGCTCTCATAGAGTAGTGACAGTGGGCAGAAAGGAGTTTCTGTGGCTCTCAGTGGTGCAACGAAACATAAGACAAGAACTATCTCTCGTTTTCCCATGAATTCAAGAGTCTGTGGGCATATTGTGGGAAAATATGGAAGAAAGTGGAAGACGGATAAAAAGTGAGCTCCATCTGGAAGTGAGTTTCACACAGAAGTAGGTTAAATAAAGTCCTGGGGGAACAGAAGGGTGGAGGGACAGAGGGAATGAGGACAGGCTTTACTTCTCAAAACATGACTGGCCCTTTTCCTTCTGTCACAAGAAATAGTTTTAGATTAGTTTAGTTTTGTAGGTTTTTGTGATGGACCTTATTTCTCATGTTGTATTGTTGCAGTATTTTACAAATCAGTTCAAGTGTATGTGTGAGAGTTACGCTCTCGCAGCTCTTTCACAGCTGTGTCTTATGCGCCCTGGTTTTGCGTAGTCATTGGTTTCCAGGGGTCAAAGTTCATGTGTTGCAGGGTTTCACAGACAACATAGTTGGGAATGTCCATTTAATTTACCACCCTCCCCTTGATGCGTTCCTCCTTTCCTCACACCTTTATATGCAAACGCAGACGACAGTGTGTCTTGACAGCTTTAATAAACACATCTCCTCCACCTCAAATCTTCAGTCAGCCTGTTTAAAACCCTCTAAAAATGGTGTAGACTAAGCTGTATTATCAGCACAAGCAACATACATTATCTCTGGCGTATGTCCACACCTGTTACAAAGTAACCGTATTTAAATTACAAGCCTTGATACTGTATAGTGTGCTATTATGAAAATATAGCCACACCAACCAACTGTTTTGTTTTTTGTAAGCTTAGGGCAAAACTCTTACAATACATACAAGACGAAACATGATATTGTTTCCATTCTAATGATTCTAGAACATTCTTTACTCATTCATGTGTCAGATTCTTTATATCAGTGTATTCATGGCTGTTTTGTTGCGGTACAGTGTGGGACTAATACTGTCTGATAGATTTAGGTTATGTTAAATGAGCACATGTTTTGGTACGCTTGCACCATCAAAGCCCAGCTCTAGTGTCTGGATGCTTCATTACATACACTGAGCCTAAATCAAAGCCTTTGTTCTGATACAACCTACCACAGAAAGAAAGAAAACTCATCGGGTGAATAATGTCTGACATTAAGCTGGCTGTAATGTTCCAGCAGTACTTTATTATTGCTGTTTCTGTTGGCCTGAAGTGCCCATTTAAACATTCAAGGGAAGAAATTACTTGGTGACTTTGCACTCTGCTGCCCTTACATTTTGTTCTTTATGCAAATTGTAGACTGTTTAGTCTTGTCTTTTTTTCTCTCCTCAACAATGTTTTTGTGGTTGTGCCTCTGCACGTTAAGAAGCTAATCATTGTGCTTTATTTTCTGCTCTCTCTCCAATCTGTTCCCGTCCACTTAAGATGCATTTGCTGTCATACACACCGTCTGCACTCTGATTGCGATCTCGGAGCAGTAAATCCCAGAATTTGCTTGAATTAGCTTGGAGAGCTTGCTAGATCAAATGTCAAATTCTTTTTAAGGCATAAAATTAATTGCTTCTCTTTAGAGGCGAATTCGTCTTTACCATTGGGTTATTATCCTAGCCCTCTCCTCAATTCCTTTGTCAGATAAAAGATACATGCTAGCGTGTATTTGTGTGTACATGTGTAGACCTGTACAGTACATGTGTGTTATTAAGTCACATATATAGTGCAACATACAGTATATATAAAATTTCCCATTGTGACGTATAGTGAAACGAGAAGGGCTGGACTTGATTTTGTCCATCAGAAATTGATTTCGATGTTGTTTGCGAGGGAGAGGGATCACCTCATCAACACCTTGATTACATATTATTATATATTTAATGTAACATCTTTAATTTCATGCATAAATGTTAAGAATCCTTGCACACAATTTAGAGACATTGTTATGCTGTTTAGCATTCCTCATAACACACACATTTCTAAATTACTGTAATCACTAAAGCGTTTAGCCCATTGGCTATATGGAGAACATTATTTTTAGAGTATTGGTAAGTTTAGTCTTGCCTGTTTTATGAGGAATGCCTGACATAGAATGGACGAGCAGCTGAATGAGGAAAACACAACTGGCAGTTTTCACTTAAACCCATTCAGATCTATATTTAATGCTATACTAGTTCACAAATGATCTCTTTGAGGTCATTTTATACCATTTGACATAAGTTTACACTCTAAACAGGCTTACATTGACAAGCAGCAGAAGAATGCTTGGATTTAATTTCTGGGTCAATAACAGCAACAATGCCTTCTGACCTACAGAAAGCTCCACAATTTCCCAGAACTATTAAGGGAAGCTGGGAATAACCAACCAGTGGCTTAAAGTACAAAATAGTTTGTATCTGTCAATCCCACAGCAGCGTTCTTCTCCACACCCCTTCATTTTCTTGCTTTTCTTCTCTCCCTCTATAAGTCAGCTGAGAGAGCCTGAGTCAGTCTGTACAGCTCCTCCAACCACAAACACGTGAGGGAGAGAGAAAGAAAGAAGTGAAGGGAAAATAGGCCTGTAAAGAGTTATATCAGTAAAATGTGACTAACATCAGGAGACACTGTACATGCTGGTCTTGCTATAAAGATTTGGATCTTTGATTTCAAAGAGTTACAAAGATGTGTCTGTATTTTTTCTCAAGCATTCTGTTTCCATCAGGTTTGATAACTTTTTGAAAACATTGTTTTCAGTTGATCTTATATTTGTTTGTTTTCACGCAACCAGAGCTCCCATAGCAGTAGCATTTCATATCGTTTGGCTCTCCGTGCAATAGTAATTGGCAGTATGTCACTCTCATAAAAACTGAGCTTGATTTTCTCATCTGCATCGGTCTGTGTGTGTTTCTGGCTCTTCTCTTAGGGTCTGGCCTGTCCCATGTGTTCTGATCCATTCCAGTGGAATGAGAGATGACTGTAAAGTTGCAGAAAGCCTGGAGCCTCTGAAAGCAGTTCTCCATTTTGACCTCCAGATTTCAGCTCACAGTTGAGAGAACAATGTTCTGATTACTGATTGCGAGTGTTTAAAGGGGTCATATGATGCAATTTCAAATTTTCCTTTCTCTTTGGAGTGTTACAAGCTGTTCGTGCATAGATAAGATCCCTAAAGTTGCAAAGACTAAAGTCTCAAACCCAAAGAGATATTCTTTGTAAAAGTTAAGATTTGTCCACGCCCTCCTAAAATGCCTCGTTTAAACACGCCCCCACATGTCTATGTCACTGTGTGGGAAGATTTGCATAACACCGCCCAAATGTTCACGCAAAGAAAGAAGGCATAACTTTTATTCTCGCTGTAGTATTGTTGTTGCCGCCGCCGCCGCCATGTCATGGATACCCTGTGTGTTTCGTTGTGAAAGCGAAACTACTTTGTTTGGTCTTCCTAAAGAAGACGATATCCGCTTCATCATGCCTAGAGCTGATCCGTGCTGGTCGCTGAGGAAATGCATCAACTTTGCGCTGTGGATCGCCGGATTGGCTTTCACTGTGGACGAAGCGGAGACCAGCCCGGGGTCGTCACATGTGGTTGCCGCAAGCCCGCCGGCTGCTCCTTTGTCGAATCCGCCGGCCACGCCATTCTCAAGCCCGCCAGCCGTTCCTCACTCAAGCCCGCCGCTGTGTGTTTCATTGTGAAAGCGAAACTACTTTGTTTGGCCTTCCAAAAGAGGACACAACTAGAAATCAGTGGTTAAGTTGTATTTACAACACTGTTCCAGAACAGTTCAACTAGGGCTGCACAATTAATATAATTTCTAATCGCAATTACAATTATGGATGCCACAATTAGGGTATGTAATCGTTCAAAGTGGCAATTAATCGTTCAAAGTCGACTTATAGTATTCTGCACGCTTAAGATATGTTGTTTTCTTTCTACATATTATCTTAAGGGTTTTTCCATTGTTTTAGTTTTAATATAACATTATAATACCATTCATATTTTAACTTTTTTATAATTTAAAGAAGAAACCAATCCGATGTATATTTGACATTTGAGGCTTAATACTATAGAAAAGCACTAAAGGTTTTTCAGTTAGAGTGTTTTCAGCTTGTTAATTTTCATATAAAAATACGGCATGCAGTTGCATCAAACAATGGTATAAACATCATTCAATGTAAATTGTGATATAGTAATTAATAAATCGCAATTACAATTTCAAGGGAGTAATCGACAATTATAATTTTTGTCATAATCGTGCAGCCCTAAGTTCAACCCAAATATTCAGATGTGTGCAGGGCATTTTATGGAGGACTGTTTCCTGAACCTGCAGAGTAGCCTACAATGTGTCTGTGCACAAAGGCTGTTTCTATAAAGTGGGGCAGTTCCAACTTTGCAAGGACAGTCTGGCGCGTCTGACTCACAGCCTGTAAGTACGTTTTTTATATTTAAAGAATTTGCCACTGACTATTCAAACATGCGTTTTGAGCAGTATAGAGTAGCGCTTGTTGTTTGTCGTTTCTCCGATCACAAATGCAGACATGGTTTTATGTTTACGCGTCGCGATACACTATGCAACGCGTAAAAAGACAGTATAAGTAATTATAATCAGTAATTATGTCCCCACTGGATGCCACAAATGCCTCGTTTGTAATGGGTTTTATTGGTGTTGTCTCATCGCGCCGGGACACGGCATCACAGTATGGTAGGGCCGTAACATTTCTGTCACATGCTTGAGGAATTCAGACAATCACAACGCACTGGATAGCTGGCCAATCAGAGCACACCTCGCTTTTCAGACCGATGAGCTTTGTAAAAATCTACGCGTTTCAGAAAAGCGGGGCATAAAAATAATGTGTTTTTTTTTAACTTAAACCGCATAAACACATTGCAGTACACCAAATACACGATATAATATTCTTTTTAGCAATGTCATATGACCCCTATAATGCTCTTTAAAAGCAGTTTGTGTCACTACGTCACCCAACCTCCTCCACATCAACCATTCCAATAATTCTGACCTTCTGAACGCTTTCAATCAGTAATCAATTAAAGTGAGGTTTTGTTGGCAAATACAGTCCACAGGGTCCACTTACAGAGACTCTGACCTCAAAGCTCATTAATTAGTGCCTTTGTTCTAGAGATACGAAGAGTGAACCACACTGCAAGGTTAGTTACATGTGTGTAAATCATGTAGGACTGGTCTCCAGACCTTTCTTTCTATATTATGTGGCAGCTAACACTGATAATATCAAAAGGCCCCCCAGTTGTTATTTGCGTACCTTTCAGAGAGTAAAAGAGCCAGGTTATAATCCAGTGTTCAGAGTGTCAGGGTTTTGTAGCTATTTCTGCGGTTGTGTAATGTGGTGTTTGGGTTTTGTTTCTTGTTCATTGTTTTCATGTCTTTTATTTTATAGTTAGGCCTCAGTCATGTTCTGTCATGTGATTCCCTTGTATGTGTGTTATGTTCTGATTGGTTGTTTTAGTCATGTGTCTTGTGCTTATTGGTTTATGAGGTGCGTTCGACTTGAAGCACCACTACAGACGGCAGTCAACGAGAGTAGCCGCTTGCAGTCGGGGGCGGAGTTGAAAACGGTTTGCATACTCTATCACAGATGAAGTGAATTAAATGCAATATTTCTCAAATACACAGACGTTTCAGAAACGTTTTCATGATACAACAGAAACACTTTTTATATACTGCTTAATACAGCGCCATCTGTTCAAGAATAAAGTTCAACGTAAATATATACTATTTAAATACTAATAAAGTGGGGGTATATATGCTTTCATGATAAACGTGACTCAATATAACATTGCGACTACAGTAAAAAAGCTTTTACTGTTCTAAAAACACAGATTTATGAGCAGTATTGGATTTGAAGATGTTAGAAACACACGTCATTGTTGTCATGTGGTGAATTTGGCCAATAGTGAAACAGCTGTGTCGTCATCAGCCCTCCTGCAGTCGCTCTGAAAAAGCTGCGCCAGCTGAGTCAGCTGGCTGCTCTCGAAACGATATCGCGGTACTTTGATGCCACACGTGACAGTGACGTATGTCAGCGCCGGTTCAAGTCGGACAAAATTTCTAACCGGCATGCACTGCTTCAAGTCAGCCGCCGATCGTTTTGCGCGGCGCCGCAAGAAGTCGAACGCACCTATGGTCTTGTCATGTGGTTCTCAGTTCTGTTTGTCCATTGGTTGGTTTGTGTCATGTGACCCTTCTTGTTGGTACAAATAGCCCTCATGTTCCCATTGTTCTTTGTCATGCATTGATGTTGTAATCTGCTGTCGGTGAGTTAAGTCTGTTCATGCCTGGTCAAGTCTGTTCAAGTCAAGTCTAGTCAAGTCTTCGTTTATTGTTTGGATGTTTGGATCACTTGTAAATAAAACTGCACATGGGTTCTCACTACGCTCGCCTTCAGTGGACTGAATCATTACAGGTTGAGAGTCTGAGGATCTTGCATCTGTTGATGTAAGTGAAGTCTCTGCAACACCAAAATGGACTGACACAATGCTGCCAGCTACATTACATCTAATATTTAGCTTGTTTATAGACAATATAAAGTCATCTCTTTAAGAGAGATCAAGAAGTTCAAAAATAAAATGTTTTGCTGTTCTAAAACCTATTGAGCTGCATGCAGATTTTTAAGGCATCATAGGAACATCTCGATATATATATGAAGGTAAATCATTTTAGCTAGGTTTTAAGGATGCATCATGTTTCTGTCCCAAAATGCAATGAGTAAAAGAAATAAATCCCACATGATGCACGAGGAACATACTTTGTGTGTTTTTTGTATGTGTGTGATTATAGACAAAGCATACTGTTTAATTGAATTTGTTCTAAGATGTCAGAAGGTTAATATATTCACATTTGCTCTCCATAAATGTCCATGAACTGCTTTCTTTTCACCTCCGTGTGAATGGATTATTTATCAAATTTAAGATGGATTTGAGTTCCACCTACGCAACCGCAATAAAATTTTCCTTTCATGGCAGGTCAATCAATTTACGTATGATACAAACTTTACATCCTCAGGCAGGACGATTAATCCTCCGTTTTGGATAGCTGAAGGCTTAGACATTAGTTAGAACTTGTTTAAGATCACTGGGCCTCTAGAAAGAGTGCATTTGTTTTTGGTTGTCCCCCTAAACCTCAAACGGTATTGAATGGCAGCATTGAGAGAGAAGTTTCTGGTAGCTGTGTGTCACTGCCTGAACCTGTGAGATGTCAACATCACAGGAATCTCGCTGGATTGCATTACAAAACCACCCTTCTCTTCCCCTACCACAGGTACACCCTAATCTCAGCGCACGAGAGATCATTTCATAATGCAATAAAAAAGCAGATCACTCTGTATGACTGAATCAGTAGATTAATTTAATCTCGATATTAATGTATTGATGCATTAAAAAATGTATCTTTGTGTATCACCGTTTCCTCAAAAATATGAAGCAGCACAACTGTTTTCAACTTTACTAATAATAAGAAATGTTTCTTGAGCACCAAATCAGCATGTTAGAATGATTTCTGAAGGATCTTGTGACTTCTTTCAAACACATAAAAAAACATATCATCAACCCCAAATGTTTGAATGGTAGTGCACATGGGACTAGTTTTCCCAGAGGAGGTTAGGTTTCATGAGCATGGTTTGTGATTTTTAATCTCATCCTAATTGAAAAAGACCTGTGTTTTTCTCACACAAATGTGGTATTATGGAGAAAATGACCTACTATTTTTCAAGTAAATAAGGGTTCTTCTGAGAAATCTAACTCTGTTGAGTAGCCATGTCTGTGATTGCTGAATGCAGTTCCCCCCCTCCACAATGCTTCTTATTTATTTTGTGAAATACTTTAACTAAAGGTTAAAGCTAAAGCTTCTGAGTAAAATAACAGTTTGTGGGTCAAGTCCTGTTGCCATCCCGTCTTACGTAAAAATCAAAATCAATCTCTACTGAAACTGTAGTAGTAGCATCGGATTCTTCAATCCAGTTAATGTCTTACTATACATACATACATACATATATACATATATACACACACACACACACACACACACATCCTGATCACATTACCTTCTGTAGTGTCTGACAAGCATAAACATATCTATGAGGGGCCGTACAAGCCATAATTCATTCTGGCACTTTCACACACTTACATTCTCCTTACACATGCATACATTTCCACTCTCGAAATGTATGCATGTGAAAGGAGAATGTATGTGTGTGAGAGTGCCAGAATGAATTATGGCTTGTACGGCCCCTCATACATATCTGTAGTGTTCTTTGTTGTACATGCACACATTAATACACCATGTTTCTGATCCAGATGTTTGTGTTGATCTACAGGAGAATGGGTTATAACACCAGTCCTGGTGCCCGTTCTTCGTACGTCGCTTATTTTATCCAAGATGAAATCATCGCGCTAATCAGGATCTGGCTAATTCGGTTCTTCGAAAGCACCTGTTCTTGATGATTAGTATGGCTGGATTGAGTTATGAGATAATTGCGCGTTCATGGGTTGATTTAAAAGGGGCTATGTATCGATACTCGAAACCACGATCAGCAATGCAGCGATTGGCTGGCGGCAAGACAGCAACGTAATGACATCATATAATAAAAAAGACACCTGACGAAAAACTTGACACATTTTTTGACTTTTATAAGGAAACAGCCAAGCGAACAAAACTACATAAATGTTATAATAGATAAATGAAATGTGCACTGTTTTTATTTTATAATTTTTTTTTTACATGATTCCCAGTTATTTATATTCACGATTTCTAATATTTGTACAGGCTTTACATTTTTATTTCAATGAAGTAATTAGCAATTCATTTAATTTGATATTTGTTACGTGACAGCATTAATTAAAGTTTCTTAAGGGTCAAGATCATGTTATCTGCATCACCTGCGCTCCATCAAGCCACTCCCATAATAGCTGTCATCACTCAAATTAATGCACGACTCTACATTATCTGTATAACGTGTGTAAGACTCGAATACAATTATGAAGTAATCATTTTATGACGAATAAATATTTCAGTGAGTAAAAATGGCTGTGTCTATAGTATTAAAGACTACACAACATTATCATTATCTTTAAATTATTTTTAAATGATTATTATTTTAAATTATTGTCCCTGGATTAGTAGGGTACTCTTGTAATAAAGTAGCGGTGGTAGCGGACAGATTTTAAGTATCAATTCTGCTTAAAAAGATGCAATCTAATCCTGTTTACATGAAATAAGCCTGCTCCCGATCAGGTTTAAGCTTACGGACCTGTTGCTATGACAGCAACTCCGGGATGAACTTCGAAGAACCAAAAAAATCCAAGATCATGCCAAATCATCAACAATCAAATCCATCTAACTGAGTTAGCGACGTACGAAGAACGGGCCCCTGGATTAAATGTCTGTCTAAACAGATGGGCTCAGATTAACTCTTGGTTTGGAATTTAGGCTACAGTTGAGACTGCAGAAAGGGCGCAATCAATAATACACATTATTCAGATTAATTTAAAGAGTATTCATCACTGTGTGGGCAACGATGTAAAGACGTCAAGGAGAATGCAGAACAAACACTTGGTTTAAAATGCTAATTCCACTGCTGTCAACTGATTGGATGAGGCTAAACACTAAATATGCTCCACGCAGAATCAGTTTTTTTTTCTATTTGTCATAGTCTTTGTGTTTAAGACACAAGCAATAACAGCAGTGTCCTTCTGGCCCAGCAGAGTGTTTGTGGAGAGAGGCTGGGAGTCATTGTGTTTGCGAGGGATGATCTTAGCATAGTCTTTTCCATGCGAGAGAAGATTGATGCTCTCACTGGAAACTCTGGAATGCTGTTATTGTGTTTACACCAAGACAACGTCATACCTCACCCTTATGCACAATTAGAGGTTATTATACTATTATTATACTGTTATTATATTATACAATTATACTCTGAGGGCATGTAGAAAAATTTAAAGAATTATGAATAGCTGCCAAAAGGCTCTTTATGAAAGACATTTTATATATTTACACGTATACAGTAACATTCAAATGTTTGGGGGTCAGTAAATTAATACTTTTATTCAGCAAGGACACATTCAGTTGATCAAAAGATTTCTATTTCAAATTAAACTCTGAAAAAAATTTAATTCTGAAAAAAGTATCATGGTTTCCAAATATCAAGCAGTACAGCTGTGTTTAACATTGATTAGATGTTTTTTCTTAAACACCAAATCAGCATATTAGAATGATTTTTGAGGAATCCGATGGCTGCTAAAAATTCAGCATTGCCATCAGGAATAAATTACATTTTATAATAGAAAACTGTTATTTTAAACTATAATTGTTTTTATTTTATTTTTGATCAAATGAATGCAGCCTTGGTGAGTGTAAGAGACTTCTTTCAAAAACATTACAACATCTTACTGACCCCAAACTTTTGAAAGGTATTAAAATATACTTTTTTTTTTTCCTTTTTCCAATAAATCTCTTTTTAAGGAATAATCTAAACACAGGTAATGCTCTGTCAAGAAAACATTACAGTAAACAATTTTTGCTTGAAAATTTTCCCTTTAATCATCCTGGCTGTGTGTTTGGTACTAGATGCTGCACTAAGCTAATGAGCTCTGCAGAGTGATGAAATATAGATATCAGCCACTCCAGTGCTTCACGTCGCTTTCTCTGAGTTTTTCAACATGATGTAGAGAACCATGAATAATTCATTAGGCCTGATAATCTTGAGTTGGTCACGTTTTAAGGTGCAGCACGTGTCCGTATCCCACGACGTGATGCCACAAAACTCACTGTTTTTGGATGTTGTGCTAACGTTTCAGTGGCAGCGGCCCCCCTCATTAAATCTCAAGCCAAGTCCTAACCAGGTGTGACTCGATAAAAAGACAAGTGATAACAGTTCCATCTTTTCCATGTAATTCCAAGTTTTTGTCCTAACCAGTTCGGACAAGTAACTTATATAATGTTAAAAACTAAAACCTTATTGAAAAGTGTTACAAAAGTTGTATATATTGTTCTCTTTGTGTGTGTGTGTGTGTGTGAGAGAGAGAGAGAGAGAGAGAGAGAGAGAGAGAGACTGACATTAATTAATGCTACATAATTATTGTTCATGTTAATTAACAGTTTTATGTTAATAACTGAAACCTTATTGAAAGTGTTACCAAAGTTTTAAATATTGTTGTGTGTATGTGTCTATATGGTTCGGATTAACTCTTTAATTGCCGTATCCCTTAAAACCAGACTGCCAGAGGGTTACTGTAAATGCATGTGCCCACTGTGCACCGTTCTCCTGATGCCACCGGGGTGGCGTTTGCACTAACGGCTTGGGCCCGCCATCGCTGCTTGCAGCTATATTTATTATTTTTATTACTATTATTTTGATTTATGTCTTAGTTTTAGTTTGTGCTGCATATTTATGTTCAGTGCAAACTTATTTCCCAGAGCTCTGTGCTTCCATATATGGAGAGTGTGGGAGCATATCTCCATACATCCATCTATTGTGCTCAGTATAGACCCTAGTTGTGAGCTCACATTGCAAGTGATCGCCACACATCCACATCACATCCATTGTACTTTTCAGTAGCCTGCATGACCTCTGTGCAACTTAATGATATGTATATCTGTGAAGTATAGGTCATGTTGTTTAATTTTCCTATAAATTCATGTTACATTGTTCTCATCCCATATGCTCTGTGTTAATTCTATCCCATTAAAGGTGTGTGCTTGTGCTTTGTGGATGCATGTGTTCTGTATGTTCCGTATGACTCATATTTTCATTCCTCTCTCCAACTTGATTCCCTCCATCATTCCTGTTCTCCCCGATCCAAATGAGGAATGCATCTGCTGCCTCTCTGATCTGTTACAGATTTTACACAGATGTGCATGATGAGTGTGAAAGTCCTTTTCCATTTATTAAAGGGGAAAGCAGGATTCTTCCTGCTATTTTATATAAAAGTGTTCAGTGTACACTAGGGCTGTGCGATATGCGATAACTTGTTAAAAAATGCGATATGCGATACGATATTGCTTAAAGTGTGAAAAATCTATTTAAATTATATTTTAAAAATATTTAAATATGAAAATTATATAACCAATTTGTTTCACATTCTTTCTTGGAAAAGAAAGAATCACTACAACTTCTGAAAGTGACCAGCAGTGTTTTAGCATTACATAAAAAATAATGTCACAAATCAGAAAATGTAATTTTAACATCAATGTTAATGACAAAAAAATTAATTACACTAATTTTATATCATTGTGAATTTGCTTTCCATACACTTTAAGTACTTCTTCATATACCACAGCAAAAACTATAGTCTGAGAAAGTTCAAACATGATTAAAGGCAAGTGAACAGTCAGTTTTAAAGAAAAAGGGGGAAAAAAGAACAAATACACAATTTACAAGCATAGATAATATAAACAGTAGTATTCAGCACTGCATAATGTTCACTGCATGAATTCAATTTAGATTAATCTTTGTTATAGCTGTTTTGTTGTTTGATTAACATTAGTGACATATTCAGCAGCACGTGTTTATAGGCTGCTGTCCCTTTAAATCCGACTGAACGGATCCAGTATAATGATACTCATCCGATTTCTTTTTCAGCTGTTTACATTCATTTAAAACATAACCGACTGCGTTTACGAGAATGATCGTCGAGACGGGTACTATTGACATAATTCTGTGTATATGTGTCTGTTCAAACATAAGGAGGAGATGCGAAAGACGAATCAACTCGGTCTGAAACGTGTCTCTCTGTGTGCGCACGTCCTTTGCACGTGTGCGACTTAGGGATGGGCATATCGATCCAAAGTATCGATATATCGATACTGCCGCGAGTATCGAAAGTATCGATACTCAAACAAAAAATATCAATACCAAGGTGTGTTTTATTTACCAGTGATTTTGTTAATTTGACAAAAAAAAATCTTACAATATACATTGAATTGGACGAATAACCTTTGTTAGCGAGTAATTGCGTAGGATAGAACTATTTTCCTGCTCATCTGAGCACACGCAAATGTTGCAAGACAGAACTAATCAATCACAGAGATCGTTCACTCACTTCTGACAGTGCATTCAAACAGGGCTGCTTTTCCCAAAAGTATCATAAGAAAGCATTAAAGCTTTTGGGAACGGCAGCCCTGAACAATGCTTATCAGAGGACAGAAGGACAGAGTTATTTCACAATAAACAAACTGAAATTGTAGCCTACATAGTTTGTGCAATTACAGTTATTTAAATTGATCGTTGAAAGATAATATTGATCATGTTCTATTCTGTAATGTTAATAGAAATCATACATTGTCAGAATAAAAAGGTTGCATTTTATGCATGCAACAGCCGGTCACTGGCAGTCCCTAATGAAAATGAACCATGGTTTTACTAAAGTGACCATAGTTCCAACTGTAGTATTTATAGATTTGAATCATGTGTAAACAAAAAACATATTTGAACCATGTGTAAACAAAAATATAACCTAATAAGTTACAATTAAGGCATATTGAATATTAAAATGCGTTTTAAACATAAAGTTAAGTGCTTATCATTACCCATTTTACTCTTAGTAATTTAATAATTTTATAAATTTCATAATTTAAAAGTTTAGTTCAGAAGTATCGAATCGGTATCGATATCGACGATACTGCCTTCAAAAATATCGGTATCGTATCGAAAACAAAATAAGTGGTATCGCCCATCCCTAGTGCGGCAGAACTGAAGAGACGCTGCGCAAGATGCGGCTTGTGCACGCGCTTCAGGTGTGAGTCAGACGGCAAGACGAGACGGCAAAGAGTTGTTTTCTGCAACTTATTGCACTTAACTCTTTTTAACATCAAGCCATTCTCTGCTATATGCGTCAAACTAAAACTTTGACCTTTTGCAATGTTTTGATTTAAGTAGCCTATTATTAAAATGATTCAAATATCGCACGCTGTTGCGATATACATATTGCGATATTTCGATATTTTCGATTTATCGTGCAGCTCTACATTATTTAACTTTTAGAACTCCCTTCTATGTCACTTAGATGATTCATTGCAAGTTAAAGCCTCATTCCAAAATCTTAATGAGCACTATATAATTTGTTTGCCGCTTTGAACGATTACATAATTGTGGCATCCATAATTGTAATTGCGATTAGGAATTCGATTAATTGTGCAGTCCTAATTCAGAAATGTATTTCTTATTATTGCAAAGAGATCATCCAATATATTGTTTACATATTATCATTCAGGAGCAGTAGCAAAAACAGCCTGTTTATTTCAAGTGGTCAGAGAGAGGGTGGGAAAACAAAATCATAAGTGTTTTTGCTGCTGAAAACTTTTACTTGTATTATAATTGGTCTTTAGGAAAACATAAATGCTGAAACTTTAGATGGCTCTTTTAGCCACTCTGTTATAAAAGCACAAAATGCTAGTGTTTACTGAATAAGGATGTGCAAAACTATATGTTTTCAAAACTAACATGACAGAGTGACTAATCGACCAATCCTCCTTCGGGAGCACTATGTAATTGTTGGGTTTTAGATTCACCTAATCCAAATGCATAGATGTGTTTCTACCTTCTTTCTTTACATATTATGTGTTCAAAAACAGCTAAACAGGGTCCACACAGGTTCAAAAGTTTGCATGTTAAAAATGCAAACCTTGTGGTACAAGAGGCTGTAATAGCTGTGAGCTATTATTTGCATTTTGTTTACATTTGCTTGTTCTTCACATGCAGGTGTCTTTGACTTCCTCTGTCATGTCTCGTCATGTCATCAGTCTGAGCTTGTTTGCACCTGTCTGCATGCTTTGAAGTTTTTACAAGTTTCTAATCCAAGAGAGGCTGCAAAAAGCAGAAAGAGATGGTACGTTTGTTCACGTACGTAGTTTCTGTTTGCTTTCAGTTGAATGTCTCTTATTGGCAGTCACATAAGTAAGCTGCAGTGTAATCATCCATCCCTCATGAGCAGCAGATGAGTGCTTTGACAGAGGAACCAGAAGTCCAGGTTATGTAAGACTGACTCTTCCTGCAGTGACATGGCACACCTGTGGGATGGGCCTTACATAACAATGGAGACTAACTGGACATTTACTGTATGTGTGTGTGAGAGAGAGAAAGAGGGAGCAAAGTAAGAGAAAATTGAAGAGAAAATCACAAATTTAGAATTGGTTCACTGTTTTACTGCAACTAGCTGCAGTTTGCACATTTATTTTCACAAGCAGAAGTGGTTGCAAAACGTCTTACTGGAGCAACATTTTTTTTTTTTAAGTGTAATTGTTTTTTTTTGCATTTTCTACAAAATGTGCTTTCTTTTTGCTTGTGCATTAGCTTACATGCTAATTCTTAGGTTTTCTTAAGGTTTGGGCGATATGACCAAAATCTTATATCATGATAAGAGTAATTTTATATTATGGTAACAATATATTAGGGCTGTAGCTATCGATTATTTTAGTAATCAAGTATTCTACAGATTATTCCATCGAGTAAAGTAATTTTTCTTTATTAAAGAGCAATACTAAATATACAAGAGATAATAAGATAGATCTCTTAAAATAAACAACTAATTTGTTTTAATTTTAGAAAAAAATTTAATTTTTATTGCTGAAATTGCATACATTAATAACCGTGAAAACTAAACCCATTTAATGCATTTAATTGCCAAATCACATTCAAAATGCAAATACAAATATATCAATTAAAAAATAAATAAATAAAAATACAAAAATCAATTTCACATTACTTTAAAAAAGACTAAAACTAAGACATAAATCAAAATAATAGTAATAAAAATAATAATAATACCTAAATATTGCATTTATGTAGTGCAACTTAACTTTCAAGTTTCAGCCTAACTAAAGCTCAAGCATTCTTTGAAGGCTTTGTGGCTTTTGTGCGAGGCAAAAATCAGTGGATAGGAAGGTAACGTGGAACAAGAACAAGAGACCATACACAATTTTTAAACACATTTTTCTGCAACATGAAATTGGAGTTATTTGGAGAATAAACCCTCTTAAATGTCCCTTTACGCCTGTGCGTGCATGTGTGTGTGTAAAACTTGTTTTTGATATCCTTCATATTCTGTTTGCGGGTCAGTTCACAGCAGTGATAGAAATTAATCTGTTCCAATAAATTTAAATTGATTTTTACATTTTATGGGCATTTTTACCTTTATAAAGCCTTTTTTTTCTAAAAGTGTCTTTTTAGCATTATCTTTTGAGTCAAATTCTTACATTTAATCAGTCAATTAGAATAAAAGACAGCAAGTCACTGTTTAGAAGTGAGTCATTGCGATTGAACCGAATCATTTAAACAGTTGATTAATTCGAACAAAACGCAGTCACAGCACTGTGACTGTTTTGAATTAGTATTTTTTTTTTGGCAAAATAAAGCAAAAACAGGCAATATAGTGTCTAAAACGTAATTCTCTTAATATTACCTTCTTGTTTATTGAACTGTTGAATAAAATCACGTTTGTAATCATGCTGATTTTAGAGGTGAAACCTGCCACTCTTCGTGTGGTATTGACTAACTTTCTTTCTGTGGTATTTTTTATACACAATGGCGCTTAGTCTTTCACAAAACATAGCAAACGTAGGGACATCATAACTAGCCACCATATTGATTTACGATCTTAAATATGTCCAGCGCTTTTTTTACAGTCTATGGTCCAGCGTTTATCGGTTGTGCGTCAGTAATAATGGTCCATGAGGAAACACGGTGTTCCGTGTGTAGTTACAGTAAATGGACTAAACGAAGCCTCGAGGACAATAATTTGCCTTGATGATTTTTTGTATTCGAGTTACTCGAGGTATTCGAGGAATCGTTTCAGCCCTACAATATATATCACAATATAGTCATTTTTGCTTTAAATAAGGTCTTTATGTTATCAAAATTTTCACTGAAGACAAGTAAACGGTCAGCGATTAAATAAGAATAAGAAACTAATTATAAGCAATAGGACAAAAAACTACAGTAGAACAAATAAATAAAGAAATGCTACATACTTTGTATAAAGAAATCAAATGTATAAAAACACTGCATATTCTTTACTTTGTAAATTAAATTTGTGTTTCTTATGAAAGTAATAAAAGTGATTTAGTCAAGAGCAGTGAGAGATTTTCTCTCTTTTGTTGTTTGATTAAAGGGGTCATATGATGCTTTTTTAAAGATCATTATTTTGTGTATTTGGTGTAACAGAATATGTTGACATGCTTTAATGATAAAAAAACACATTATATTTCAAATACTGTACATTATTGTAGGTCCTCTATGCCCCGCCTCTCTCAAACGCTGCGTTTTCTACAAAGTCCCTCCTTCCGACAAGCGCAGTCTGCTCTGATTGGTCAGCTGACCCAGTGCATTGTGATTGGCCAAACACCGCAAGCACTTGTCGGAAATGTAACGCCCCTTACCATAATCGTGAGCTTCATCTTTCAAAATAAATGTAAAGACAGAACCAGAAAGGGGAAGAGAGTCGCATGACAGACACAGTGATGAAGCTGGTATGTGATACTGTTATACACATGCTTTCTTTCTCAGCTGTTTGCTTTCACTTAAGACCTACTGTGTTTATGAGGGTACTTGCTAATTGTAATTTACATTGGTAGCATGCATTAAAATCGTTATTAAAGACAAGGTAGACAGAGTAACAAGTGTACACTAGTGTAACAAGTATACACTAACAAGAAAGTGTTTGACACAGCGGAAACCATTAAGAATCCACATACACACCACTGATGATTTACATCTTCATAACAAGTGGAACCTAATCATTGTTTTGATATTGAGATGTGAGTCCAGAGAGGATCGATCCTTGTTTATTAAACTCTAATGAGGTTTATGAGGCTTTACACTTGAATGAGCTTGCTATCATTTGATTACAGTTATGACTAAGGAGTGTCACATTTCATGATATTATGGCAGTCATCAATCATGATATGAAGTCAGTTGTTAATCATTATACCACAGTGTCACATGTCACAGATATTGAGATCATTCCCTTTTATCCACATTGACTTGTATTTGGACAGTCCCGCTGGAGCATCCCAGGGTTCAGTGCCTTCCTCATGGGCACAACAGTAATAGCTGATGAGTCATCTCTCATGTGATTCAAACCTAATTGCTGTGACGTTTAGCCACTATGTCACACCAAATTATGGTTTAATACAGCAAATGTGAGTATTCATTGAGTTACCTTTATTGAGTTGGCTGGCCCATTTTTGTTTTATTTATTTATTTATTTTTAATTTGTCAAAAGTAGTGAATAAAAAGAAATTGCTTCATAATGGAAAGTATCAACTTTCTCACCTAATTGTGAAAGAATGGGAGTTTTATCAGCTTTATTCACGTCACAGATTTAAGTAGTTACAGTAAAGCTAGATATTTTCATTGCGGCACAAGTGACTTTATTGCTTGCCAAGTTGCTCATACCACAGATTATCTTTCCCATCTGATGTGTGGTTAGTGACAAATGCTTTGCACTTTTGAGAAGGGTTGTTGGAGCTGTGTGTGTGTGTGTGTGTGTGTGTGTGTGTGTGTTTGAATGAATCCAGGTGGAACCAGGGTTAAACTAAGCTCCAATCTGGATTTGTTTTGTGAATCAGGGGCTTTCAGAGTCACCCGGAGTACATATCTTGTGAGAATATGTAGGACGCCACTTTACATTGCATATCTGTACCTTTGGGTTCATGTGTATGTGTGTGTGAGTTTACGGACATTGAGTAATTCAGTGGCTGATTGTTATGTCTTTTGCCGTTTTATATACCCCATGCAGAGAAGCATTGTTTTTCATCCGTCTTCAGTTTGATGTTTGTTGGTTGTGCACCATTCAGAACTAAACTGAGAATGCCTTTTTAATTTTTTTTAATTTTTGCTGAATTTGAATTGAAGCTGTATCAATTATATTATATATTTATATATATATATATATATTTACATATGAAGAGTTCAGATGCAAAAGCCTTTTTTTTTCAAAATAAATTTTCTTCTAAAATATGTTTATGTTCAGTTATTTCACTTTAATAGCAATGAAAAGAACCTATTCATTGCCATTAAAGTGAAATTACTCAACCTACACATAGGAGCCTGATAAAAATTTAAATTCTCATTTTAGAAATTTTTTTTTAATGAGACTTAGAGGCTTTTGCATCTGAATTCTTCATATATATATATATATATATATATATATATATATATATATATATATATATATATATATATACATACACTAAAGTTTGTATTTTTGGAATGCACTTTTCAAAGCGCACACAGCCGTTTTAAAATTCATGTTTAAGGTATGACTGTGTCATTTATGTTGTAGAACAAAACGTCTTTTCAGGTAATAATAACCACAGATTTAGTTCATTATAAATGTAAAACAGCTTTTATAAAAACCCATTAGGACTCCCGAGGAAGCCCATGGCCTTCTGCATTTCCCTACAACCTAATGTGATGATTGAATAACCCTATAAGTTTAGCCAGTCATGTTTTGCCACAGTGGTTTTGTGGGCTGCCAGTTGGACTTGTGACAATAGACAGAACTTGAAGGAACAGGATATAAAATGTCAGGAAGGTTGTAACATTTATCTAATCTGTGGACCATTTGTGATTCACCATACTTCATTATTTTTACAAAGGTCATGTTTGATTATTCATGCTTTTTCTATGAGGTCTGTTCTTTCAAAACTTAAGGATGAAAAATGCAATATTCTGCTCTCCTTTGATCTTCAGACCACCAGGGAAGTCTTGATTCGATCTTTATGAGTCTGGCATCCTCCAGCTGTGAGCTGTCAGGTGCTTGAGTGTTTCAGAGGAACTTGTGAATGTCTGATGTCACTTAGAGAACAGGAAGGAAACACTTTCTCACTCAAATGAACAAAGCAATAGGATGTTCCTCAGACTCTGAAAGAACTGTAAGCCAGGGGCTGTAGCTGCAAACGTGTGTGTGTGTGTATCATGTGGAGTGAGTTTGGAAGTCTTCCTCATCCTCAACTATGTAATATGAGCCCGAGTAGTTTTGGTTCACACACAGTTTGCTTTGAAATGGGACAGATTTTCAGTTCGCTAACTAACTAACTGTTTAGTCTGGGATGCTAAGTTATCTTTGTTATCAGACATATCAAGCTGAGTCAAACATGACCTGTAGCCCATCAGCAGTTGGTGCATGTGTGGTGTTGGTGGAGGGCCAGTCTGTTCAGGGTCACACTGGGGTAATAGATGTGCAGTTATCCGCACTCATTTTCCCTGGCACGCCGGCGGATATCAGGGACAGATGCCTTGGCAACAAGCCCAGGGTAAATAAAGGACAGGAGGAGGCCATCAAATCTACCTCCAGGCATCATACAATATGAAGGATAACAGTGTGGAAACAGTCAGAGAGCTTTATCTAGCGAGACAGACACAACAGTGCTTGCTTTTGTGATAGCAGTGACCATATTAGGGGCCGGATAATGTTCCTAAAGAACTCTCACCTGAGTCCGGATTATCTAAAACATAATACTCAGTTGATGCTCCAGTCAAAATTGACCTAGAACACAAAAATAATAACTATGTATACTTTTATTTTGATTGTCTTAAAACATTTCCAAAGTTGGTTCCTATACTGAAAACTACAGTTTTTTTTTGTTTGTTTTTTAGAAAATATAGGTACACGTTAAATGGATTTGAATGCAATAAAGGGGTTAATGTTAAAACTTGGTCAATGTAAATGTATGCATTTGTGCATGTAGTTTCTGTGAATTATATAAAGGTCTATATTTTTATTTAAGGTATGACAACATATTATTATACTATATTTTTCAAAGAATAATTGACAATTTGATATGTACATGGGATTATTAAATAATAACTTCAGTTAATACTTGTGCAAGAACACACCACTGGCATCAAACTTCAACATTTCATTACAAAATTAACACAATATTTGTTACTGTATAAATTTAAATTAACATTTTGAGTTAAGAAAAAAATCACAAACTAACAAATAGACAACTTTTACCATCCATTCAGAGTTTATAAAAGTGATGGGGATGTAAGAGAGCGATGCAGAGCATAAGAGCTGCAGGAATGGAGGATGATGAGAAGGAACATAACAGAAAGCGAAGGGAGAACATAGTGACCCACTTTCATCAAAGTGGTCTGCAGAGATGAAAGGATGAGAATGGTTCCTTTGACATTTCATACTTTACTGTACGTCTTCTGCTGCCACAGTCTAGCTTCGTTTGTGACTGAAAGCTCAGCTGTGTTCTTATCTGATTCTTTAATGTTCTCATTTCCTGTGCAAAGTCCTGTTGTTTCGCAAAGATGGACTGTTGTGGTGAAGAGCGATTAGTCCCAGTAAATAGATTGCACAAGTATTCAGCATGTCTGGCCAGACTTTTGCAATGAAAGTTTGACCATGTTGTGCATTTGTTAATCATCATGGAGTTCATTGTGTTGTTTGTTTTATCTGTGGTCTCCTCCCTGGCCGTCTCATAAAGATTTGTAATAATGTTGATAACTCATTCTCTCTCTGTTTCTCTCCACAGGCAGGAGGTTCAGGAGAACTGTGTTTGCTGGCGAAAGAAGTTCTCCTTTGTGTGTAAGATGAGTGCCAGTCCTGCCACGGGGGTCCTGGACCCCTGCATTTGCCGAGTGTCTGTGCGTAAGGTTAGTCTTATAGTCTTAAAATTTTAAGACACACAATAAAAACATTATTACCTACCTTTTTACAGATCAAATGGGTTGTAATATGTTCACTGACACTTACTTCAGTACTTACTTCAGTCTTTGTTTAGAATATTAAATACAAATACTAGGACAAGGGTAAAAAAATCAAATTTAGACATAAAAAGATTAAAAAAATTAAAGATTAGCTGCTGGAGATAGTTTCCAAACAATTTTAATATGATCTTGCTCAAATTGAAATCTGTTAAATCTGCCTGTGGTTGAATAAAACACCCTTATCCCACTTAACAGAGATTATGGAGGTATTCAGTGAGTTTGGTTTACACTATACAGGATATCTGCTGTCTCATGGTTTCCTTTGCTCTCATTACCCTTCACTCCTTTTGCCTCATAGCGTCACCACACCAATAGCAAACATTGCATAACAAATAATCTCTCTCTCTGTCTCTTTTGTCCTTGCAGGAACTTAAAGGTGGAAAGGCTTTTTCAAAGGTAAGAGCTTTCCCCTCATCCCTTTCTTTTCACTCTCTCTTTTTTCTTTATCTCCATCTGATTGTTTCTTCCTCACGTACTGTCTATATTGCAAATTTTTCTCATGCTCTGTTATTCAAAAGGTTTGGGTTTTATTCCTTGGGGCTTTATATGTTTACAAACACAAATCTCTTGTGAGTTACATGCTTGTATACCAGTATACATACTGTACTACGTGACACACAGGACATCACATGTGCAGGAAATACTGCATAAATATAAAGGGTGTAATGCAGTGGGAAGGTAGTGTTAGGGATTCAGTGTTCTGGTCTGGGCCTGCCATAGACATGTGTTTCCACACCTTGAGAATCTCTAAACCACACAGTTATCATTGCTTGTACCATCCTATGTTAATTGTACAGTAAATTCAAGCAAACACTGATAATAGACAGAAAGTTGGACACATATAAGCTTTATAAGCTTGTTTCCTATCGTTATTACTATCCTTATTTCCTATTTCTTATTACTATCCTTGTAACAGGATAAATACCAGGTACACACACACACACACACACACACACATATACAGTATATATAGATATATAGCTTTCTGTCTATTATCAGAAAGACATTATACTGTGTATATATATATATATATATATATATATATATATATATATATATATATATTATAAAATAAAAGAG
>NW_015505191.1:2416935-2429929 GCF_001515645.1 Sinocyclocheilus grahami
ATATAACAAAGAGTGAAAAATTTAAGGGGGTCTGAATACTTTCCGTACCCACTGTATATATATATATATATATATATATACCTTATAATATCAAAGAGGTCTAATTATGAAGGACCATGTGTAAAGACTACAACAAATAGATGGATGGATGGATGGATGGATGGATCAAATATTTTGAGTTAGCGTGAAGAAGTGTGACACTCATAGTCAGCAATGCTGGTTATTTGGGCATGTGACATATTGTGATATTGCTGGTTCAGGTCATCATAGCCAAATTACTGCAAAGAAAGACATGTCTGGCACGTTTGTATGGGTAATGAGTTCCAGGAGGATGTTTTGTTTGGGAATGTACATCCGTGTCCTTTTCTCTTCATTTACTGATCCCTTACGTCCTGAGCGGGAGTACTGTGTCAAAATCGTATGCTGGCGCAGCAGAAGGATGGAATGAGGGAGGTCAAATCAATGGACTGTAACTGGGAATAAGCGAGAAACACAGGAAGGAAGAGGTAGATATGACCTTTAAGATGAATTAAAGGGAACCTATGCCATGGCGGATATTTTGAATGCTACAGTACATTGATTGTAATCTTATCAGTGTCACTGAACTGAAATGAGTTAACATGAATTTGCCAAAGGAAAATATTTGTGAATCCTGGAATCACATGACAATTGTCAGTCTCAGAATGAGCACAGAAAAGCAAGGCTGTCTGGAATAAATCACATAAACCTTTTAAGAACAGGAGTAATTTCTATAAAGGAGAAGTGTGCCAGTCACAGAGGAAACAGTTTGTGCTAAAGACAGCAGTGGAACAGCAAATATAGTTAAGGAAGGCCACAGACACATGCACAGATCTGCAGAGGCGGACAAAGTTACATTACTTGAGTGAAAGTACAGACACTGCTGGTCAAATATTACTCCATTACAAGTAAAAGTTGTAAAGACAGATTTTTACTTAAGTAAAAGTACAGAAGTACTTGCTTTTAAAAGTACTTAAGTACCTCTATGTGTAGCCATTCATCCACATTTGAACAGAGTGGACAGTGAAATCCTGTAAATACAGAGTGATAAGAAAGAAACTAAATCAAACCTGCTTTAAAACCCAGCAACACAACTGTAGCTGTACAACTTTACAACAGCAACACTGCTTTAACAAAAAAGCAAAACAGCAAGACTTATTTGACATAAAAACAAACTTTTTAAATGCTGTCTAATCGCTCTCGCTGTACTTTGATGTCACACACAGAACAGTCTGTGCAGTGCTGCTTCAAGTCCAACACCTTTTGTGTTTTATTAGGAGACGCTCAACAGTTTTTCTGTGGCTTTATAGGTAATATTTTCACCTACACAATTTAGCAAAATCAGACAATATTGTGTCTAATATATACCACAATATTAACTTCTTATTATCGAATTGTTGTAAATAAGTACCACATTTGCAGCTGGTCAGTGTTCAAAAAATGCTGGGAAATCTCTTCATGTAGCCCTACAAGAGTGATTACTGATAAACTGTCTGAAAAAAAGAAAGTCACGTTTTAGAGAAGAAAAAAATCACCCACTGACTTTTAAAGCTGTTACATAGTAACGACTTTCTACCTCGAGGACATTGATAGAAATGTATTGGAGTGAAAAGTACAATATTTGTCTTTCAAATGTAGTGAAGTTAAAGTTATAAGTTCCCAGAAAAAATAATACTCAAGTAAAGTACCGATACTCAAAAAATGTACTTAAGTACAATACTCAAGTAAATGTACTTAGTTACTGTCCGCCTCTGCAGATCTGTGAGAAGATGTGAAAATACCCTGATGTCTCAGTCTCTACTGCTTGTTATTGTCTCCTTTTCAAGCAGGCGTATAGTTTGCAGGTTAGAGACCAGAGGCTAAACTCTTCACCCACGGTCCCTAACATGAAATACTACACTAAATGATGTAAACTAGGCAAGTTGTTGATCATTTAGCATATTAGAAACTAACATAATAGCAAGAAGAATAGTCTGACCCTAACCTTTCATATTTGGCATAAGAAATTTGAAAAATATACAAGCATTTGTATTCCTCTAGAGGTGTATGTGATGACACAGATGTGAATTATTACTAGCATTAAAGGTTAATATATGATGATATGCTGTTCTTATGGGTACAAAAATATGTATTAAAATTGATACAAAATTCTGTTCATGGGCAGTAAAAAATATATTTTTTAAATGTTTATGATGGGTTCTTCTTTCGCTCACTGAGGTATGATAATAAAACATATTATGTGTGCATTTGTCCCTTTATCCCTTGTAATATCACACATCAATGATTTCTAAAGGCCAGCTGGTCACGTGCATCGGTGCTGACTGTATAGTGGGTTCATCCAATAAAGGAAATGGAATGAATTATATCAGCTACTGTTATATCATTAACCAAGGTTAATAGAATTTTTCGGGCAAGAACACGCTGCTGAGAAAGAAGAGTGAGAGAGGGAGATTGCAGATAACTGTATGAAGAAAGCAACAAGAATGCTTGTTAGTAGTGTTGGAGAAACCTTTATCGAGTGAGAAACAGAGAGGGATTTCATGCATGACTGACTCTGCCAGCTTCACATGCCTGTAGTTACATAAGAGAGCCCTTAAGTGTTAACCCTTTGCTTTCCTGTTTCCTAACTTATTCCTGGTGTCATGTTTATAAAGCTAATGGTATAACCGGAAAAACAGGAGAACTCACTCAAACACCTGTTTTGAAGAGTTTAGAGCTAGATTTTTTGTATGGCTGAAGTGAAGTTAAAATCCTCTTCTCATTTCCAGCTGGGCTTTGCTGACCTCAACTTAGCGGAGTTTGCTGGTTCAGGCTCCACTGTTCGCTGCTGTATACTAGAGGGCTACGACACCAAGAACACTCGGCAGGACAACTCCATACTCAAAGTGAGTGTGTCTCTGTGTAAGCGCTGTCGGTCTCTTATCTCATTTCAGGACTGACACTACACATGTCCATTTTGATCGGCTTCGGTCCGACTGAAAGCTCAAACACTGCCTTTTTCATCTTTAAAAGGCCAGGAACCTCTTTTTCCACATTAATCTTAGCAACAGTCTATTTGCCGTCAATACAAACATCGTCATCTAGACTTTCTGCCAGGGGCGTAGCCATCATTTCAGAAGTGAGTCAACAGTGTCAACAGTGTCAGATCCTTCAGAAATCATTATAATATGCTGATTTGCTGCTCAAGAAAACTTTTTAAATTATTATTATTATTATTATTATCAATATTTAAAACAGTTGAGTAAATTTTTTCTGGATTCTTTGATGAATAGAAGGATCCAAAGATCAGTATTTATGTGAAATAAAAAGCTTTTGTAACATTATACACTATAGCATTCAAAAGCTTAGAGTCAGTATAATTTTTTATTTTTTTTGGAAAAGAAATGATAGAAATTAACACTTTTATTTAGCAAGGATGAAAAAGACATTTATAATGTTACAAAATATTTGTATTTCAGATAGCCTAAATGCGGTTCTTCTGAACTTTCTATTCATCAAAGAAACCTGAAAAAATTCTACTCGGCATCATAATAATGATTTTTTTTTAGCAGCAAATCAGAATATCAGAATGATTTCTGAAGGACCGTGTGACTGGAGTAATGATGCTAAAAATTTAGCTTCGAAATCACAATAAATTACATTTTATAATATATTCAAATAGAAAATAGTTATTTTAAATAGCCTAGTAAAAATATTTCAAAATGTTACTGTTTTGCGGTACTTTGGATCAAATAAATGCAGGCTGGTGAACAGAAGAGACTTCTTTAATAAACATTAAAAATTTAAACATTTTGACTGGTGTATAGGCAACTTTAATTGTTCTCTAATTTCTAGCTTTTAATTGACTTATAAATCAGATAACTGCTGGGCAATAACCAATAATAATGATTTGTTCATATACTACAAACACTTTTTTTTATCACATAAGGCAGAATAGTTTCAATACTGTAATAAGTGCTATGTCAATTAGCACTGCATTGTTCATATACTTTATTTATTACCTGAAGATGACTTGACAAACACAGATAAACCATATATTGTCCCAATCGTATGTTTAATGTCTTCATGTTTCCAAACGTTTCTGTTTTCTGTGAAAACAACTGTTTTCATACAGCGATAGCTGGACGCTTTTTCATATTAGGAATTTCCTCATACGACTTTCTGCTCGGGAGCGCCCTCCGGCTTCCAGTATGAATGAAACATACACTGCATGAGTGTTTAGTGCTCTGCGATGTTCATCTCAATTTATTCTGGGTCCGAATAAAACATCAGATCATGCACAGACTATCCTGTCTCTTTGAATTTAAATCTATATTTATTCACACCGGCTCTTGAAAACCTCTATGCGAACACACTTGCCCGAAAAAGTGCGGGGGACTAATTTACGTGATATTAAAAGTGGGGGGGGGCACGTTCCCCGCCTAATCTACGCCCCTGCTTTCTGCACTGTGTGGGCGATATGTGACTGGTCAAACCATCTCATCAACCCACAGTCAGTCCCTGTTATGACAGACTGACTGACTCACTGTCTTGTAGACATGTCAAGAGGGAAAATGTGAAGGGAAATGGAGCAGACAATTTAATGATAGATATTTTTGTGATTTTTACTCGTTTTAAATCTAGATTTCATGTGTAGATTCCCACAAGCAGACAGTTTTACTATCAAAATGCATTATGTTATGATATAGATATGGTTTTACATTTCACATCTTTTATTTTGTAATATTTTCATCTTCCGTCACAGGTTACCATTGGCATGACTCTTCGCTCTGGAGATCCCTGCTTCAAAACGTGAGTGTGTTGTATATTGTAGATTAACTTTATGACAAAAATCATAATTGTCGATTATTCCCTTGAAATTGTAATTGCAATTATTAATTATGATTATCACAATTTACATTGAATGATGTTACCACTGTTTGAAGCAACTGCGTGCCATATATTTATATGAAAATCAACAAGCTGAAAACACTCACACTGAAAAACTTTTATTGCTTTTCTATAGTATTAAGCCTCAAATGTCAACTATACATTGGATTGGTTTCTTCTTTAAATTATAAAAAGTAAAAATATGCATGATATTAAAACAATGGGGGGGGGGGAAACCCTTAAGATAACCTGTAGAAAGGGGGAAAAAAACACAAGCACTCAGAATAACATAAGTAGACTTTGAACGATTACGTAATTGTGGCATCTGTAATTGTAATCGCAATTAGAAATTCAATGCAGCTCTAATTGTTGTGGACAATGAGGGGCCTTGCAGTAAATAAACTGTTGTTTAGTTCTCTTGATTCATGCTCAGTATAGCACCCCTCTTGTTTATATTTGTAGGCGATGTGTAAGTATAAATTATTGATCAGTTGAGAGAATACAAGCTTTTATTGTTCCCTGATGATATCTGAACTTGTCTTTCACCTCTTCATCAGGCCTGTGAGCACAGCTAAGACCATTGCCATAGCCGGGCAGGACCCCTCTCTGCAGCTGGACCGCAAGGGAGAGGGCACCGCCGACCACTCTGCACCGGCCCTCGGTGGCAGCACTCGCCGATCGGTCAAAAGCAGACCATCTGTGAACAACTCTGGTATGACCAACACACCTACAAGTAGAAAAATCCTTTACATTTACAATTGAATTAAAAGTGCACAGTATTTTATGATGATTTTTCAACAACTGTTTTTGTTCGATATTTTGGGCTTTCTAAATAAATGGTGCTAGCCTGAGGTTGTTTGTTCTTAGGAGGACTTCAGGAGGGATTGGAGGAGAACCTGTCAAGTCCAGATGAAGTGTTTCACACGGGACATTCTCGCAACTCCAGCTTTGCCAGCCAACAGAGCAAAATCTCAGGTGGGACTCAGGGCACGATCAAAAGAGCATCAGGTACAGATTATAGCTGGTTACAGTATAAAAAACAACTTCAAACTACACTTCCATCTTAATTTGAACATTTTCTGAAATTAAAATTAATCATTTAGATTTACAACTGAATAAATTCTTTAGCAATTTACAATATGATACAGGAGCCAAGAGTAATACAGAGATTTTTGTGTTCTAAAATCACAAAGATTGATTGAGAGAAAATGTCACTTAAAGAAAGTGAGTGTACTTTTTCATTTGCATACACTTCCATTCAAAGGTTTGGGGTTGGTAATCGGTTTTTAATGTTTTTAAGAGAAGTATCTTATTCTCTTATAATTTGATAAAAAATACAGAAAAGTTATTTTAAATTGTAATAATATTTCACAATATTACTGTTTTTACTATTTGAAATATGTTTAAATGTAATTAAATCCTGTAATAAGAATAGTGTTTATTTCAAATAGAAATATTTTGTAACAATATGAATGTCTTTACTGTCACTTTTTCATCAATCTAGTGTATCCTTGTCTGAATATTAATTTCTTTCAAAAAAACCTTTGAACTGCAGTGTAAAACCTAAGAGGCTAAAAAGTTAAAGTGAAAATTAAATTCTTACGTTCTTTTGAACAATTTTCTTTCTTTTTTTACGTTCTTTCACAACACTGCTCATGAATATACTGTACTGCCCCCTCCCTTTCTCTTTCTCTTTCTAAGTAAAAATAACTTCGTCTGTCAGTATTTCAGTTTATTTCACTATTCTAATCTTTCACTTTGCTGCTGCTTTCAGCTTTGAATATTTGTGTGACTGTGAGTTTTGGTTCTGACAGCTCTGCGGTGCACACAACACAACAGCACAGCCAAGTCATCTGTGTTGATTCTCTCACTAGGGTCTTGTTAGTATCAAAATAGTCATATCCAGTGAGATCCTGCATTGTGCAGTTAAAATATAAAGTAAGAGCAAATGATTTGGAGAATCCTTTTTGTAAGACACCACTGAATAATTCCATTGTTTGTAGGGCTAGATCAGAGACAGTGACTCATAGTCACACGTCTGTCCTTGGCGACTGCCTCTGTGTTTCTGACCAGCACCTGGTGTGCAATAGGAAACAGTGTACAATAGACATGACAGTGAAATAGAGAGAACGGAAGGCCCAGTTTTCTGTGTTTCTCTGTCATGTACTGCTTGTTTGGCATCTAATTAGTTATTCATGATCTTTGTCATGGAGATGAACCTTTCTCAGTTGATCTGAGAGCATTCACCACATTAAAGACTGACATTTTGTTTTATTTTTTTGTCAGTTGCGAGAAAAGTGCAATGTGGGCTTGTTGTTTTGTAAAAGCCCATTTTAATAAGTTCTTTCAGGGAATTGAGCCCTGAAATATTTCACCTGTCCAGTGGCTTAAAATTACACGTTTGAACAGAATCACTGTTCACTAGTATACTAGAGAGGTGAGGGTTAGTTACATTCACATTCATATTAATTAACGCTCTTGTTATTAATGCCATTAAAAAAAAAAACGACTCTGTGGCATGATCCAGCTGCTTCTCTACAGGATTAGTACTCCTGGAAATTTAAAGTAACACTAACTTTTAAAGGGCAAAATATACAGTATGATAGTTATGCGGCCTGATAAAGCGGGTTCTGGATGTTTCTGCTTAGCTAGTATAAGGGGATTCTCTGAAGACACTGAAAAACGTATCTAATTGTTTTCATTGTTTACTCTTTGTAGCTTTCATCTACTCTTACACAAAAAAGCTATTAGCAACTAAGAACAATAACTATCCTGTCATCTTTATTTTCGAGCCAGCGGGCTGGTTCACTGGAATCTCTTTAAGGGGGATTTCCCCCTCAACCTTGATGTCAAATAATTCTAAGTCTAACATTTGTGTTGAAATAATGACCATCCGTGGTTCTTGTTCTTTCTCTCTTCGTCTTACAAACACTTTTGTAATGTTCTTAGTGATAATTGACTGTAATCTGTGATCTTTCTAATGCAGAAGAGTAGATACATATACTTGATTTAAGATGCTGTTGCAGGGAGCAGACTGGGGTCTATATGCAAAAGTTGGAAGCAAGAGGGATGATGTCAGTTTTTGTACATTTCAGTAATCTGGAGCTTTTGTTCTCTTTAAAAATAAGGTGGTTTAATCAATGCGTGCACATTAATTTATTTATATATAAAATAAATATTGTTTTAAATATGCAAATCTAAGGTTCGAACAGCATTGAGTGGCACAGGCTCCAGGATACTGAAACCTCAGATGATATACATGTAAAGTTCACTACAACAGCACTTAAATACCGAGGACTAATGTCACTCACACATTCTCCAGAATGTTGATCTTCATTTCTCCTGTGCTATCGTAAAGGATGAAAGCTATGCACTTACAGAAAGCTTTCCATGATTGCATCCGTATTAATGACAGCAACATTCATAAAGTGAAATATATTCTGGAGATTTCTTTCAAAATGAATTTACCACTAAAGTACTATGGAAATGAATTTATTTTTTCTGATTGTGACAAATATTTATATATAAGCAATGTGGTGTTGCTCCAAAGTTTTCTTGGTGTTTTGTTTGGTTTCATGCATGGAGAGGATACTTACTAATGATGGACCGGAACTATATTTCTACACTCAAATGTGAATGTTTCTTTCTTTAATGTAACTGTCAGGTGCGGTTATCTGTATGCATTATTTGGGGGAAATAAAGATAATGTTGGTTAATAAATAAAAATATTTGTTGTGTGATTTATTTACCATCCAGCTAGGCTATTAACTCGCCATGACGAATGATTTACTTGTGAAGTAAGTTATGTTTTTTAATTGCCAGTACACGGAATGCATGTGTGCTAATTAGCTGTAGTAATGAAGCTGAAACTAAATATAATAGGTCTACAAACTGTCCCATTTGGTTCAGTCTCAACTTAGTTCCTTTAACTAAACTAACTTAGTATATTTGACATGTAGACATTGTGCTGGTGCTATACATTAAATTAAACAAGATAACCAGATGATAGTAGAATATATTCTTGTACAGAGTCTTGAAACTGCTTCTGTAACCTGCAGGAGGACTGCTGTAGCTCAGTCATAACGGCTAACTTTCCCGATTCCCTCTCTGTGCTACAAAAAAATATCATATGTTAATATGAGATGTGCATTTAGCGCGGCTTCTAACCAGTAATTATCTGTGTTTGAGCGCCCTCGTGTGCTGGAATTTTTTTTTTTTTTAGAGAGATTAAAAAACTACAATTCCCAGCACGACTTCCGTTGTTCGTCGGAAGTACATTTCTAAAGCAGGACAATTTGGTTTCATGCGGAAGTGACACGTTCATAATGGTAAGATGATCTGAAATAGACGTGGAAGTGTTATGGTTTTTTATGTCTTTTTTTGTCGTTTGCTTGTATGTGTATTCATATTATGCCTAGTTGTTGCTCGCCGCGTTGTTCCTGGTTGTTAACTGTGCAACTTTCCAGTTAATATGATTAATAAGCAACACCAGAGTCCGTATTTAGGCGACATAGAATAATTCACTAATAAAAGAATAGTTCTTATTCATTAATTTAAATGTATTTGTTCAGTAGTACTTCTTTGTTCATTGCTTTATGACCGCTAATGAATAATTTGACCTGCCACAGAGATCCAGACATAGAGACACTTCATAAACACTATAGATATAAACACACTAACTTAAGTGTGCATCTTTAAACTTGCCTTAAAAACACATCATTTGTTTCTTTCAGTGTGGGGTATAGAAGTCAATAAAAGACAACATATTAATTCCTCAAAAATTAAATATTTATTTTATTTGTTAAAATATATTATGTTTAACATTATATGTTTGCGTTTTATATTAAATGTAATTTGCACTTTTATTTAGGCTTATATTTAAGCTCTAAAAAACATTTCTTTTCAGGCAACAGGAGCAGATCAAGCTGTTGGTTTTGGACTTGTTGGTTTTAGTCTGTTGCTGTTTGCGTATTACACTATTTGGGTCATAGTCTTGGTAAGTGTGTGTGTGTGTGTGTGTGTGTGTGTGTGTGTGTGTGTGTGTTTTACTCTTAAACTTGAACAACATTTAAATGTGATGAATTAGTTTAGCAGTTTTCCAAATTGATATGACACCCATAACATGCTTTGTTTCATACGCTACTGAAAAAAATATTGAAGTGATCAAACACTGATGCAGACTTTTCTGCCCTCGTTCCAGCCTTTTGTAGACGGTGACCATGTGATCCACAGCTATTTTCTTCCACGAGAATATTCAGTCATACTTCCTGGAGTTGCAGCATTAATCCTCTTACTTTTTGTTGGTAAGCAAGCAATCCATGAACATAATGTTAATAGTATATCAAGTTCAAAATGTTTGTAATTATATCCACACCCCTTCCGAACAGCTGTGACAGTCACATCTTTCAAGAAGTAGCAGAAGACACACCTCTTCTGCAAGCACTTAACCACCGCAAACCCTTAAACCAATGCACTTATACACAAAAAGCACTTACTTTTCTTCTGTGCATTACTCCGCTTGTCTAACTTGCTTCCTAATCTAGTTGTAAACCTGCATTGTGAATAATGTGGCTCCTTGACAAATTGCTTTTGTTCCTCTTTGGATAAAAGCATCTGATAAATGCATTAATGTAACATAAATGTAAATCCAACAATACAGCCATATTTTTTTACACTTTCAAAACAAATCTGAATTTTTTTTGTCTACTCTAGTGAACAAATTTACCCTCATTGTTTTTGTTTTTTTCAAGGCACCTTCATAGGGGTGGTAACATGGAAGAATCGAAAACCTAAGAAAGTTGATTAAGACTCTCCAGGCTGTTGTGATTCATCTGGTCACAAGAACGAACTTTGTTGATTTCACTCATGTACCACTACCACTTCCTGTACACAGCCATGTGAAGATCAACTCCAAAGCTGCTCTCCTGGATTCCAGTTATTAGACATATTCAGGTGGCTCCTAAAATAAACAACAAAATAGATTTCATTAATAGCCAAAGCAGTACTGAACATGTAGCTGCATAGTAGTCTGTTTGAGTTTTGTGCACCCAATGGCCACAACCTTGATTGAAGACCACTATAGCTTTGGAGAATTCTTTCCATAGTCAGGGAGATAAAAGCAAATAATATGTGAGAACACACTTTAGGCACCTAAGAGATGGGGTAGATTTATATATATAGTGTGTATCTGGAAGACATCTAAATGAAATACAGGATTTCTCTTTTTGTTTAGTTATGCTTTACGTTGAGGAGATTCAGCTGTTCTTTTATGTTGTAAATAGATGTATTTATAAACTGGAGTGCTTGATTCTAGCAGCAAAATAATTCAGGACAACAATCTATAAAGAATGAAAAATAACTTTTTGTAATATAAACAATCCCACAATAAATGAATAGAAATATGCTTAACTTTATAATGTTGTGTTTGTTTCTCTCTTATTTTATATGTAAAGCTTATCTATGTATTTACAAGTGTATATAAGTTTAATTTCAATTACTTTAATGTGTTGTAATGAGTTTGCTCTGAATAGTCCAGCTGCTTTTTCCAAATTCTGGGTGGCAGTTGAGAGAGTAGAGTTAGCTGTGACAACTGCAGTGCATCCTCAGGCATCAAAGAGGACCTTTTGGGCAACCACTAACTCTTGTCTCTCGCTCTCATTTACTGTCAAGGTTAGTTACATTTATTACATTTAATGTTAAATTACAGATTTAGATTTAGAACATTTTTGTATTTATTTATGTGAGGTTTTGTCTCTAGTGGACATTATTTAGTGAATTTCTCAGATTTACATGTCAGAGTTTTAAAGCTGGATGTCCTGTAAAGAGATACCAAATGTTTGGAAGTTTCTCCATGACCACTCCCTCTCCTTGGTCTTTAAAGATGGCTGACATTATAATTTAGTGATACAATTGTACATCCTTATGGAAATGTGATACTATTTTATAATGATCATTTAAAACTAATTTATATTCAAATTGTTTGTCATAAATCAACATATCAGGAAAATGTTATGGGGTTTCAAATCAAAATATGACTTCCTGTTATGAAACCGGTCATCATTTCATACATGTCCACTGTAGTGGACACCGGGGCTAAAAACATGTTTATTACACATTTTGGGAGACAAAACAATTGAATAGGAAAATAAATGACGTATTATTTAAACGTATAAAAAATCTGGCCAGTTATTACTTCCGTTATTACACTTCTTTTTCAACATGCTGTCCCAACAGCGCATTATATAATAGTAATAATTCATTACATTCATATAGCAGTTTTCTAGGCACTCAAAGCACACACCAGCTTATTGGTGGAGAGGAGACAGAGTGATGAAGCCAATCATTAGATTGTTAGGAGGCCATGATGGTCAGAGGCCAATGGGCAAATTTGGCCAGGATGCCAAACCTCTACTCTTTACGAAAGACATCCTGGGATTTTTAATGACCACAGAGAGTCAGGACCTCGGTTTAACATCTCATCTGAAGGACGGTGCTTGTTGACAGTATAGTGTCCCCGTCACTATACTGGGGAGTTAGGACCCACACAGACCACAGGGTGGGCACCCCCTGCTGACCTCACTAACACCTCTTCCAGCAGCAACCTAGTTTTCTCAGGAGGTCTCCCATCCAGGTACTGACCAGGCTCAACCCTGCTTAGCTTCAGTGGGTAACCAGTCTTGGGCTACAGGGTGATAAGGCTTCCGGCAAATGCAAATTAGCATATGCAAATTAGATACAGTGTATAGATAACATTGTGTTTAATAGGAAAACCAGTTTATGGAAATTTTACACCCATATTGAATAAAGCAAAGTGGTATATCAAATCATTCTGTTATATCTTTTATAACATAGTTGGGAATCATCCTTATAAAAAATTTGGTATAATCCTGAAATGTAAAAATTGATTGGTGATTTTTTTAAAAAATCACATTGTTTTTGTCTTTTCTTGTCTGTTCGTGAATAACATGAAGAAAATATAATTTTTCAAAAAGTTATTCTTCCATTTTTTCTTATGCTCTAAACAATGTACTGACAAGAAAAATGACTAAATTAAAGCTTTTTTTCTGGGTCTCAGGAGTATATATATATATATATATATATATATATA
>NW_015505191.1:2430130-2451762 GCF_001515645.1 Sinocyclocheilus grahami
ATATATATATATATATGTATATATATATACATATATATATATATATATGAATAGAGAGAGAGAGAATGTACTATGTGTAGAACATCTTAATTCAAGGTTGTGATATGTGTAAGATATCAATCTACTATCAGCACTAATAGTTTTGTCTGTTTGTGCCCGGATATTTAGCTCTTGGTCGTGCAGGTCCGTGTGTTCCGTATCTAAGCACAGAACGGCAGTGTGTGTGTGTGTGTGTGTGTGTGTGTGTGTGTGGGATGGGCCGCTGCAGTCGCGCTGGTTCTAAAGAGAGACTGGTCGAGCTCGAGCTGCTCATCCACACACTGCAGTGTCATGTCACGCGAGGACAGAGACAATGCGCTGATCTCTCCATCCACGACCCGGCGATAGGACGAGGACGTGCACTAACTAGAGGACCCATAATGAATCGCAGTGAGGTACGTGCACATCTGTTTTTTATTAGACAGAAAGACCTTGTGTCTGTTTTTTGTTTTTTTAAACATGTTAATCAAAAACTGGCCTTGTCTGATTCAGAATAGTACAAATATACATTATTTTGGACTTTGACTTTAAATCTGCGCTTCATATGTAGATCTGATGACAGAGGTATTTTTAAGTCCCAGGCTGCATTTAGAGGGGGGAAATCTGCAGACTGATATTGAAAAATGTAATTTCTTCATGCAGAACAGCTGACTACCATCACTGCAAACAAATAAACTTATGTCTGAAATATTTCTCTGGCACTCAGTGTGCAGTGCTGAAGAATCCATTTAGGCACATGACACTTGGGAGGACAAATTGGCTGAAAATTGTTTGCAGCTATGATTTCCTCATGTGCAAAGAACACAGGTGTCTTAAAGGTGCAGTGCATTTTTTGCAGCTGATGGCATGTCAGATTTGTGCTATGACCTGCTGCAGGTGCTCTGCTCTCCCGTGATGGTGCTGCATTCACTAGTAATAAAGATTGGCAAATAACTAATAATAATTTCCCTGTCTTGAGTGACCCCACCTTAAGACTTCTTGAACAGATACAGATTTTGTTCGGTTGTTCTGTTGTCAGGGAGACCTTAACCAGTTTCAAGATGATGACCAATCCCTCTGTCATTATAACACGAGTAGAGTGCAGTAAAATATATTCATGTCTCATATATACACACACTCACAAAATACTGATACAAAATATGTGGTAATGCATTTGGTTTCTACTAAGGCTTTACAAGTTGATGTACTCTAGTCTACAGTAAATAAGTACATGTCCATTGTATGTTGTAGATGGAGATGTCAGGGCCAGGTGTGAGCCGACACAGTCGCACAGTGAAGAGGAGACGGTGGGGAAGACTGAGGCAGCAATGGAAACTGCTGGGTCTGTTTGAGATCGACCAGCAGCATGAGTTCTACAGTCTCACCTGTATGATGAAGGAAGGGCTGTGTGCCGCTGTGCAGAACACCATTGACAACCCTTTACCTGTGAGTATACCCATGTTTATGAACCTACACCTCATTCAGTCCCTATTGAATATCACTTCTTCCATCTTAAGGAAAAGATTACAATTGGAAAGATGCAGTTATAGCTAGAGTTTTGATTGGTTTGTGGACTCCCAGGGGTCTGTGGAGAAGATATAAAAACATATATAATTGTCTTTAATCAGTATCAGAATCAGAATGAACTTTATTGCCAAGTATGTTACACACAAAAGGAATTTGTCTTTGTGACAGGAGCTTCCAGTGCAGATAAAGTACAGACATCATAAAGACAATGAAATAGAATACAAGGCAATAACAAAAAATAGGCTATAAATGTATATATAATACAATTCAGTAATAAATACAGGAAATACACAGACAGAATTACAATGTACAGATATGCTGTTAAAAATAAAAAAAGTGTAAAACCTTAATGTAATTTCTTAAATGTACATTAGAGTATGAGTATTTCAATTTCTGTCTATTTACAAAGCTATTATGTAATAGAAACCAGACATAAAGCCAACTTAGAGGTATTTTAGTTGTTTTTTTTCACATTTAGATTTTTTTTAATTCACCATAACATTTTTCCTTAATCAGATTTATCAAAACATTTTATTCAAATCTTTTTGTTAACCCCCAGACTAGTCTGTTCATTACTGACATCAGCTAGTGTTAACATCTACTACTCAAGCTGATATGAACAAATTTATCTTTACAGAAGTCACAGATCATTGCAGTTAAACAGGTTTGGAATTATGAAAACAAATCCAAAATACAATCCCAAGGAAATAAACAGTTCAGCTCACATTACATTTTCAATGTTGAAGTGCACATTGAAATTAAAGGTGAGAGTCGACAGCTTTGGCATGATCAAAGACCTCCAAGGAGACAGGCGTGTTCTATTTACCATTAATTAGTATGAGGACAAGCTCCATAGAGAGGACCATATTTTGATCTTTCCATGGAGATTGTGTTTGTGGCACTTAAGGGGCACCGTATTACAATGTTTAGGCTTGATTAGAGCTGTTTTCATCTTGGTAATTTGCTCAAGAGTAACAGAGCATGTGGTGTGAAAGAATAACCAAGTGTTTTGGAAACAAACACCACTGTATTGCACGCACTGGGGAGGAGGGGAGAATTCAAACAAAGCAATAGTGCTCAGAGCATGGTAGCGCCACAAGAGAGGGCAGAAATGTTCAAGCAGAAATCAGTGGCTTTTTTAAACCATGAAAAAGAGAATGTAGATTGCAGTTGAGTAAGTGCCATAAGTAAAAAAAATAGCATATACTGTACCTGATACACAATGTATATCTAAGATTTAGCGTTTTATTGAGGAGCAAGAGAGTACTATTCATCTCTGAACGTGGTACCACATAGGCTTGTCACATTTGTGATGTTTCATAGATTATTCACATAGCATTGCAGTGCTTTCTATAAATCAATTTTCTTATTGAGATGACAGAATATTGAAACCGCAGTAACTGTGGCATTCACTGATGCCCAAAAGAAATACAGGGCTTCCAGCAAACCAAGGACTCTCCCAGCTGGCGTTTTTAGTATGGTAAAACCATACAAGATAGAATTGGATAGTTCTGGTCCTAGATTCTGTCAATAAGATGTTACAGCCATGCTAAAATACATATTTACATGTCAGGGAACTTAAGTAATTAATGAAATATGAAAAAGAAATTCTGAAAAAATATGGCTTTTCTGTTGTAAATCATTTTATGATAGCAGTAAGACAATCAATCGCCTGATATTTTGGGATATTTGTGAATATAGTCATACCCATTACATGCATTAAAATGTACTCAGATATTCTAAATGTGATTTCTCCTGAATGTAAGTTAATTGTGGTAACACAGATGGATAGACTTGAAACATTGACCTCTTCCCCACTTTTTTCAGTATAGCTTTCTATTGCCATTTTCAGTGATCCACACAAACTTGTCTATGAGGCAAACACATCCCCTGATTATTAACTACTCAACCTATTTTGTAGTGTGGTTGTTGCACTCATGGTCATGTGCTTGTTCACTAACACACACACACATAGATGATGTTGCTGACCCCTGATTCTATTGAATCCCGTCTGCTTAGGCAGCAGTATGATGCATGAATGTGCTGCCTGTAGTCTGGGGGTCAAAGCACTTTTGCAACTCTTTCACACAAAAACAATACCTGCAAAAACATGTAATCAACTATACAATATACTTTTCAGTATTGATAATATATTTTGTGATTTTTAGGATGAGCTGTCTGAGGATGACTATACTCTTGAAGTAACTCAAATCCATAAGGTATGTTAAAAGGAAAAAGCCAACACCTCTTACTATAATCTCAGCATTTTTTTCTGTACCAGACAAATTATACGTAAGATATTTATGTATAATTTCTACTGAATGTCTTCTGTTGTGTTTGTGACTGTGTGAAGGACTTCAGGATGGCGACATACGCTGGGCCGGTGTTTGCCAGTCTGCGGCGCTCCCTGGGGATGACAGAGAAGGAATATCAGCAGTCCCTCTCTTCTGAAGGCAGCTACTTGCAATTCATCAGCAATTCCAAGAGCAAGGCAGACTTCTTCCTAACGTGAGTCAGCACAAATTCACATGCAGGAGCATATACACCAGACGCAGTATGAGGAGAAGACAGACCACTCATAGAAAAATAAATGGGAGAAATCACATAGTTCAATATGGCCTGTATAAGAAGGGCTGCATTTTAAAGAGCTTTTTTGATGGATTTTTGTACTCTAAAACCTGCATATCATTTTAACATGATTTCAGCCACAGTTATACTGTTGTTGTCTTTTTTTTCCCTTTGAAATATATGTTTTGATTTGAAATGTGTTATTGAAACATAATCTTTCTTTCTGGGGGTTTTCCCCATTCATTTAGATAGAAGCTATACTTGATATGACAATTACTGCCCTGTTGTGCCTTGAGTGATATATATGTATATATATTTATATGTTATATATACAGTGTTGGGAAGTAACTAGTTACATGTAACTAAATTATGTAGTTTAATTACAAAATAAATGTAATTGTAATCACTTACAGTTACTGAGAAAAAATGTGTAATTAAATTACAGTTACTTATGAAAATGTTAATGATTACAAAAGGGGGTTACACCTGATTTCTGTTTTCACACACACACACACACATAAAGATTAATTGATTTCTTTCATAAATTGCAGTGAGTGCTCTAAAATATGAGACACCAAGGTTTCAGGAGTTTAGGACACAGAATAGGACAGGACACAAGCTTATTCCATAACTGTTTTATTTTCTATTTGGGTTTCTGTATATACTTTTTTTTTTTAGATTAACTGTTTTTTCCAAGCCATTGTTAGATGCCAGTGTTTCCTGTCATAGCTATGCAAAGATTTGATTTCAAAAACAGTATCATAGCTACTAAAAGCTACTATTTCTCGTTATAGTTTTAAATCAGTATTTAACCTCAGAATGATCTCAAAGTAAGTCTGATTTTGTGGTGGCTGTGCTTTAAAATTAAATTATTATAATCTTAATTCAAGGGATAAAGGATTTCGAAAGTGATAGTAATCAGTGTTGAATACTACTGTAAGGTTAACCCTGCCTGGTTTACCTGCCATGTTTGAAAATGATTAACAGTTGAAAACATTAGAAATTTAGAAAAGTAATCAAAAAGTAATCAAATGTAATCAGTTACATTACTTTAATAAAGTAATTGAAATAGTTACACTACTTATTACACTACCATTGTAATCTGTAACCTATTAAATTTTTTTTTTCAAATTTAAAGATGCACCGATCGACCAGCCAGGGACCTGAATTAGCCGGTTTTCCGCATGATCGGCCCGGACCGGTGCAGAAAACAAAACAAATGAGCGCAACAGCACTCATAGAAACTTATAGATACATACTGCGGTAGTGAAAAAAATATATAATATATATTATATATATATAATATATGATTTAGGTACGCAACATTGCAACGAACAAAATGTTTCAACACGATTGCAATGTGATTTTATACAATAGTAGTTCAATATACAAGTTAAGTAAAGTCAAGTAAAATTAAAGGGTTAGTTCACCCAAAAAAGAAAATTAGCCCATAAATTACTCACCCTAAAGTCATCCTAGATGTATATGACTTTCTTCTTTCAGACGAATCCAGTCGGAGTTATATTAAAAATGGTCTTTGATCTTTCAAGCTGTTTCATGGCACTCAGCGGGTGTTGCATGCATCAGTCCAAAAGAAGTTAAATAAAATGTACCCATCTATATAAAAAAAGTGTCTCACACGGCTCCGGGGGGTGAACAAAGGCCTTCTGTAGCGAATCGATGCGTTTTTGTAAGAAAAATATCCATATTCAAAACGTAATGATCACTTTAATGTAGCTTGCGCTCACAAACTGCTTCCAGTGTACAACAGTGAGCGCAAGCTACATTAAAGTGATTATTACGTTAAAGTCATATACACCTGGGATGACTTGAGGGTGAGTAATTTATGGGCTAATTTTCATTTTTGGGTGAACTAACCCTTTTAAGTGACTTACAGTTTAGGCACAATATTGACGGTTTTTGCTCAATTTCGCTGATGAAAATAGTTCCAATAAAAGCCACAGCAGAACTGTTTTGTGTCTCCGAGCAACACAGCGGTGTTTCGTTACTGAATGAATCCACGTTTTTGAATGAATCAAGTGAGTCAATGATTCAGTGGCCCATTCATAAAGACAGTCACTTGCCTCGTTTCGGAATAAATCAGCCGTTTGAACATATCTGTTGAATGAAGGACTAATGACTCACTCATTCAAACGGTCATTTGATGCCACCTACTGGTTTGGTTTCATATTTAAAACTATCATTGCATTTTCCCCAACATTTCTTGTTTGTATGTTTAAAAATGTTAAAAAAATTAATCTTATAAAATTCTTTATGCATTCGAAAGTTTGCAGTGTAAATGCATTTATGGCACCTCGGCTTCATCAAACAGTCTGTGTAAATACATCTAATGCCACTTCAGATGCAACTTCTGCGTTTCCTGCAGTGGAAAGATGGACTTTGTTGATACTGATTTCATCTGAGTGGTAACAATTCTACAGTTTCTTATTATTGTTCTAACCGAGTTAATTGAAACAATGTAAGAATTTGATGTGAAAGATGACACATTTAATAAGGTTAGTGAAAAAATTACAATTTAAGAAACAGTGGGAAATGACATCTGTTTTGTTATATACAGCAACTCCTTTTCAGTTAATTGTTATTTCTACTTCTTTTCTAGTCACAGATCACTTTATTTTGAGAGTTAAGTTGTTTAACTTTGTCCTGATTGGGGGAATTGTAATGTTTAATAATTTATGATTAAAATATTTTTTTTTGCATTAAAAAAGTACAGATTTTTGCTTTGATCTTTCAAGCTGTTTCATGGCACTCAGCGGGTGTTACATGCATCAGTCCAAAAGAAGTTAAATAAAATGTACCCATCTATAAAAAAAAGTGTCTCACACGGCTCCGGGGGGTGAACAAAGGCCTTCTGTAGCGAATCGATGCGTTTTTGTAAGAAAAATATCCATATTCAAAACGTAATGATCACTTTAATGTAGCTTGCGCTCACAAACTGCTTCCAGTGTACAACAGTGAGCGCAAGCTACATTAAAGTGATTATTACGTTAAAGTCATATACACCTGGGATGACTTGAGGGTGAGTAATTTATGGGCTAATTTTCATTTTTGGGTGAACTAACCCTTTTAAGTGACTTACAGTTTAGGCACAATATTGACGGTTTTTGCTCAATTTCGCTGATGAAAATAGTTCCAATAAAAGCCACAGCAGAACTGTTTTGTGTCTCCGAGCAACACAGCGGTGTTTCGTTACTGAATGAATCCACGTTTTTGAATGAATCAAGTGAGTCAATGATTCAGTGGCCCATTCATAAAGACAGTCACTTGCCTCGTTTCGGAATAAATCAGCCGTTTGAACATATCTGTTGAATGAAGGACTAATGACTCACTCATTCAAACGGTCATTTGATGCCACCTACTGGTTTGGTTTCATATTTAAAACTATCATTGCATTTTCCCCAACATTTCTTGTTTGTATGTTTAAAAATGTTAAAAAAATTAATCTTATAAAATTCTTTATGCATTCGAAAGTTTGCAGTGTAAATGCATTTATGGCACCTCGGCTTCATCAAACAGTCTGTGTAAATACATCTAATGCCACTTCAGATGCAACTTCTGCGTTTCCTGCAGTGGAAAGATGGACTTTGTTGATACTGATTTCATCTGAGTGGTAACAATTCTACAGTTTCTTATTATTGTTCTAACCGAGTTAATTGAAATTCAGTGGCCCATTCATAAAGACAGTCACTTGCCTCGTTTCGGAATAAATCAGCCGTTTGAACATATCTGTTGAATGAAGGACTAATGACTCACTCATTCAAACGGTCATTTGATGCCACCTACTGGTTTGGTTTCATATTTAAAACTATCATTGCATTTTCCCCAACATTTCTTGTTTGTATGTTTAAAAATGTTAAAAAAATTAATCTTATAAAATTCTTTATGCATTCGAAAGTTTGCAGTGTAAATGCATTTATGGCACCTCGGCTTCATCAAACAGTCTGTGTAAATACATCTAATGCCACTTCAGATGCAACTTCTGCGTTTCCTGCAGTGGAAAGATGGACTTTGTTGATACTGATTTCATCTGAGTGGTAACAATTCTACAGTTTCTTATTATTGTTCTAACCGAGTTAATTGAAACAATGTAAGAATTTGATGTGAAAGATGACACATTTAATAAGGTTAGTGAACAATGACAATTTAAGAAATAGTGGGAAATGACATCTGTTTTGTTAAATAGTACAGCAACCTTTTTTCAGTTAATTGTTATTTCTACCTTTTTTCTAGTCACAGAGCACTTTAATTTGAGAGTTGTTTAAGTGAAAGAACAACTGTAACCTAGTCCAGAATGGGGGAATTGTAATGTTTTATATTTTGTTATTATATAAATAATTTTTTGCATTAAAAAGTATAGACTTTTGTTTGTATATACTGTCAATTATAGTTTTTAGAAAGAAAATCGGAATCGGCAGATCACACTTACAAAAAATTGGAAATCGGAATCGGCCAAGAAAATTGCAATCGGTGCATCTCTATTATAATTTTTATTCAGCAAGCATGGATTAAATTGATCAAAAGTGACAGTAAAGTCTTAAAAATTATTTTGGACTTTTTGTTAATCAAAGAATCCAAAGACAAAAATATTAGAAATATTAAGCAGCACAACTGTTTTAAATTGGTAATAATAAGAAATATTTCTTGAGCAGGAAATCAAAATATTATTTCTGAAGAATCACGTAACACTAATGACTGATTCTAATTGCTGCTAAAAATTCAACTTGCCATACAGGAATACATTACATTTTAAAATACATTAAAATACAAAACAGTTGATTTAAATCGTCAAAATATTTCATTGTTTTTTTTACTGATTTCTGATCAAATAAATGCAGCCTTGGTGAGTATAAGATACTTATTTTAAAAAGCATTTTAAAAATCTCACTGACCAAACTTTTAACGGAATAGTATATATATTTATTTGATCTCAAACCAAATGTCCTTTAACACACATTTCTCTGTTCTCTGTTTAGTAATGACAAGCGGTTCTTCTTAAAGACACAGAGTAAAAGAGAAGTGCGATTTCTCTTGTCTAACCTGAGAATCTACATGGAACATCTGGAGAAGTACCCACACTCTCTGCTTGTCAAATTTTTAGGTGAGAATAAAGGAAGCTATTAAATTAACATTACTTTTTCAACAAATGTTACTGGACAAACATTTTCTTATCCACCAAGTTTAATGCATTATGAATTTGAAGGTGTAATTCATGATGATTTACACTAGAAACCTTAAAACCCTGAATGCTTATCTTTATTGCATCTATTTAAGCAATTGTCATGCTTGATTCATGGACAGGTGTTCACAGGATCAAAATAGCACATCAGAGGATGGTAATTATTTCACTTTACATCTTCAATTTCCTGTAAAAATGATTATTTTATGAACCCTGAGGGTGCATGTTGTTTTCTGTGTGCAGAAGTACTTTATTGTGATGCAAAGTGTCTTTTACCCTGATGACAGAATCACAGCGAGGTAAGACTTATTGCATGTTATAAATGGAAATGGTGAAGTGTTAACGATTCGTCCATTATCAATCATATAAATATTTAATGTTGCTAATCTCTCCATCACTTCTGTGAATGTACACCACAGAAGATGTCATCTTGGCTTACTAAAATCCACAGCCTTGCAATTATTGGTCATTAAATTGCTTTGCCTTTTAGCTGTTACTTTTGGCTTGCACTAATGGTAAGAAGAATGATCCAATCCATCACTACCACCTCCTTCTCCATTACACTTCCTTCCTAGTTTTACATTCACCCTTTTCTCTCAATGTGTAAGGTATGATATAAAGGGCTGTGAGGTGAGCCGGTGGACAGACCCAGCCCCTGAAGGCAGCCAGATCATTGTTGTTTTGAAGGATCTTAATTTTGAAGGACAGTTCATTCAGTTAGGTAAGCTCAGTTCCTTTTATGATATTTAGACTTCATCTGCATCACTACGTTCAATCCTTTGGTTCCTTGTTTATATGACAGATCAGCAACGCCCTTGGCTCCTGCGTCAGGTGGAGATTGATACTGCCTTTCTTCAGACGCTCAATGTGTTGGACTATAGCTTCCTGCTTGCCCATCAGCCCCTGCACCAGGATGAACTCAGCCAGAGTCTCTCTTTCACAACACTCATCATGCGTGCCAAAAAGTGAGCATTATTTTAGTCTATCATGCATATAGTCATCTACAAACAACCATAGACATTTACAAAGATGTTTTAATGAAGCTCTGCTTGTGTACATTTTTAAAGATGTCTGGCATTCATAATTGTATAAAAACTCTATTCTTGACACAGTCAGACGGCACACAGATACTTTTGGCTGGTCATCGCTATCTCACACAGTCATTTGAATGAACTGCTCATGCTTAACTGCTGAGGTGCATGCAGAATATAGTTATTAACTTTATATGATTACGTGCAGAATACTGATGTTTGCTCTTGTTTTAATTGTTCTCATAGTTCAGAGACAATATTTTCTTTAAAACATTTCGGTTACACTTTATATCAATTATCGCTATTAACAAACCATTAACTACAACTTTCCCCTCAATAAACTCCTAATCTGCTGCTTATTAATAGTTAGTAAGGTAGTTGTTAGGTTTAAGTATTGGGTAGGATTAGGAATGTAGAATATGGTCATGCAGAATATGTGCTTTATAAGTAGCCTACTAAGAAACAGCCAATGCTTAATAAGCAACTAGGTAATAGTGAGAATTGGTCTCTATACTAAAGTGTTATGGATGTTTCTTTCTGCTGCCTCCTCTCTCTAGTTTAGTTCTGTATTTAAGGATAACAGGCTTTGCCCTGACTGTGAATGCTCATGTTCACCTCTGTTTCCAGATCCTTCTCTTTCTTCTCCAAACGGCCATTGGCAGGCAGGCATGTAGCTATCATATCTAGCTTCAATGTCATTTTCAAAGTAATGTCTCAAAGAAATAACAAAAAACGAAATCACTAAACTATAATAATAACCATACGTGTACTTGCTACTACCATTCCATTAGCCACTGAACATCATCTCATATACTGCATTTATCCATCATTTAAACTAAAGGTTTACCCAAAAAATTGATGGAAGTCTTTTTTTAATTTACTTATTCTCATGTCTTTTGAAACCCATATGACTTTGTCTTTTCCATAGAACACATTAGGACATTTAGCAGAATGTCCAAGCTGCTCTTTTCCATACAATGAAAGTGAATAGTGTTCTGTTCCTCACACCAAGTGAACATATGACTTAAGTATGAGTTACTTTTAAGGTGCTTTTTTGTTTAGAGACTGACCGTCTTTGGTCCCCATTCATTTTCATTGTGTGGAGAAGAGCAGCATGAACATTTTGCAAAACATCTCTTTTTGTGTTCCACACAAAAAATAATGACATATGGGTTTGGAAGGACATGAGGGTGAGTAAATGATGTAAGGTTTTACATTTTTGGGTGAACTATACCTTTAACAGCATGGAATGTTCAGGTGTAATAATCTTCTGCAGAAAAACAGAGCTTCAACCCAGAAACAAGCAACAGCCATACACTTTCATTTTACGGCAATCATTCAGTAGGTTAATGTTCTTTGCTCTGTTCTGTGTTCTTCTCTGACTGGCTGTTAGGTCAGTAAATGCAACATCCAGTCCTACACCAACTGTTCCCGGGATGGTGGCAGAGGAAGACTCCACACTCCTCTCCTCAGAATTAAATACAACACAATGTCACGTAACAGAAATACACAGTGGCAATGGTACAACCGACATCGCAAGTCCTGAGGAAGACAAAATTGAGCAACAAAGTAGGGTGGGAACGGAGTCAGCCGATCTACAAACCTTCCAGTCCCAGAACCGGAGATTGCTTCCTAACTTCAAAAACCCGCTTCATGTCATTGATGGACCAGAGCAGCGTTACTTCATTGGGATAATTGACATCTTCACTGTTTATGGTTTCAAAAAGAGGCTTGAGCATCTGTGGAAAAGCCTGAGACACCCACGACAAACATTCTCCACAGTCAGTCCTCCAGCTTACTGTCACAGGCTGTGCCAGTGGGTTCAGGACCATACCAAATAAAATTAGAGGTCTCTTGGATGACAGATGGACCCACTGTTCGCACACCTGACTCATACATACCTCATTATGTAAACACAGTGGAATGGATCTGAATGTACATTTGAGGGTGAACGTTTTTATAGCTTTTTGTTTAAAGGGGTCATAGAATGCTACATGCAATTAACCAAACTATGTTACAGACTTTTCATTAAGACCCTAAAGAATCATATCAACTTGTGGAAAATGGGCATCCTTTTCCTATGACCCCTTTAAATAAAGACGATGCTAATGCAAGTACTTGTTAAAACACTGTAGTTCATGAAAAATGCAAAAGTTAAAAGTTTTATTCATTTAAAATTGTTATGTAAGTAACAGTGCAATGACGGTGCATAGGGATGAAACCTATTATGAAAACATGAATAAGAGCAATGTAAAGTGTAACTTTTGGTTTAAGCATGTTTTCATAATTGAATTATGTAATACGGGTTACGTATATCCCATTTATTGAAAAGTACATTGTTACCATTTGATTGCAAGCTGTCCAGACAGAAAGGCTTTTGAGACTTACAACTTATCAACAAAAGCAGGGTCACTTCCTTCCTGCTGTCTGTCACGTTCAGAAACTGTTATGTGGAACTACACAAGTGGGCATTCAAATGCTTTCAGAAATATTTATGCAGTATAATAAAAAACGAATGTTTGATATTTGCATCTGTTCTTCTTTAATGATTTAGATAAATAATGTTCAGGCCTCAAGATGCTTTTGTATTGTGCTATTTGTAATTTACCAGTTTAAATCTATCTATCTATCTATCTATCTATCTATCTATCTATCTATCTATCTATCTATCTATCTATCTATCTATCTATCTATCTGTCTATCTATCTGTCTGTCTGTCTGTCTGTCTATAATTAATTGAATATTAATGGAATGATACAGTTTACTTGTACAGACCACAGAGGATACTTTAAAAAAATAATTTTCATTAGAAGTATTGTATTTAAAAAAAAAAGAAAATGGTTAGGATACCCAAAACAATACGTTCCAGTAGGGGGGTTAAAATCATGAGCATCCAGCTAGGCTGAGTAGAGGATGGCCGATGTAACTGATGGTAACTCCAGGTTGCGCTGTCGATTCCGCCTCGTCCTGCACAATCGATCCCGTTGCAGGGACAACCAACAAGCTGATGTTGCCGAAACGCACACAGTGAAAACGCTGACACGATGGATTTCAATGTCAAGAAACTAGCGTCGGATGCAGGTGTCTTCTTCACTCGTGCTGTTCAGGTATGAAATGACCCAGTGCTTTCTGCTTATTTCACGGTAGTTGCGTTGAGCCGTAAGTGCCGTGCGTGAACTGAGGGGGATGGACGTGCGCAGCAGCATCAGCAGCGGGCTCTAGTCAATTGAATGAACTGCTTCGCTCTGTTGGCCTTACAGAGCCTCACGCGAACACTCAGAAACCTCGCTTTCTGTAAAACTTAATACATCTGCCATTGTTCAAGCGAGCAATCTTTGTTTGTCATGTTGCGATGATCTGTATTTTCCTCGCCATTGTAAGCCGATAGACGCAAGCCAAGCCCGTATCCATTATTAATGGCTGTTCATGTGACAGCACTCTCCAACAGAACAGACGAAGCCCTGTTTACTATTACGGTTTACTTATTTTTTAAATGCTTGTTTAGGGATGCTCATGTTACTGTATGTCAAAAAAATGTCAGTCTATCGAAATGTAACCGAGTGTAAAAATATACTCAGTTATAACAAAGACTTAAGACAGTAAACAGGTTGATAGGGACAGATCACCTCAACATGAAAATACTCTCGTCGTATTCACCCTCATGGTATTTTGAACCTGTATGATTTTGTATTTTCGGTGGAACACAAAAGATGCTCTGTTACTGTTTTTCCCCCCACAGAATGAAAGTGAATGGTAATTGTTCAATTAGACAGTTCAAAAATATGTATAATTTGAATAATGACTTAAATGTTAGTCTGTACATCACACAAAGCTGTTTTATTGTTATTTTTGGTGCTTGGCAGGTCTTGGTCTCCATTCCCTTACATTTTATGGAAGAAAAAGCAGCACAACATCACTGTGAAGAAAATAATGTCTGTTTTGGAACAGCATGAGAGGGAGCGTTTTCATTTTAATAGACCTCCTTGTATGCAGAACACTGAAAGATGTCTGGCCAGCTGGTGTGTATGTGTGATGGTGAATGTCCATCTGTTTCCACGTGGGTGGTTTTTCATTTAAGCAGGAAAAGTTTCTTTTTTATTAATTACAATATTTGTCGTTTTATTATCTAAGATTATCCTTGAAACTTTAAGTTGTGACAGATGACATTTTCTATAAAATGTAAAAAAAGGAAGATTATTTCTTAAGGACAAACATTTTCTATTATTAAATTTTTTTTTTTTAAATGCAACAATTGAATTCCGTTGATAATTAATTGTTAACAAAAACCATGTGATGATCCAAAGACACTGCATGTAGTTAGAAGTAATACAACTGCTAAACTAATCAAACTTAGGGGTGACAATCTAATGTGAAAATCCTTGTAAAGTAAAACATAAGATTTGACATTTAAAAATTCTAAAATAACATTTGTTCAGAATAAATAAGTGGCACTGAAATACTGATTTTTGTGTAGTTATTTTTTTCTTCTTCAATGCATTCTATATAATCAGTATGTACTGTATGCTACATTATTTACACAGTGTGACATTTATTATATTGTCAAAGCATTATGTGTCTTATTCATAGACGTGCCACATCCCCGGATATCACAAGATAGTGTGCAAAAACCTCTGTCATACCCATATTCTCGGCTCATGGATGACAGACATTCAAAACTGCTGATGTAGAGGGAATCCTTCATGCTGAATGTGATTTATGTTTTTTTCCCCCCCCTCTTTCACCTCAGGCCTGAATTTTATGCGCTGTCAGCAGGGGTCTTCCCTGTGTGTGAGTGAAATATTAAACACCAGCCCTATATTTTTTCACCTTGTCAGAGGAAATCTTTGCTGCAGGTCCACCGGCCTGCCAGAAGCCTCCTGTTTATCAATGAGAGTCACAGGGCATTTGTTCAGCTGTTAGCTACTGACCTTTAGCAATGGCTGACATTTTAGCCTGCATATTTGGATATCAAGTGAATTTGAACTGCAAAGGCACAAACAGGCCGGTGCCATTCACCTGTCTGATCCATGAACTGAGTTTCTTGAACTAATCTTGTTTATTGTTATGTCTCCCCTGAGAAGATTGAAGAACAAGATTGTTTGCCTTCTGTAGTCTGATTAACCAGGGAGCATATGAAGGGGGTGTCCCCTATCAGCCAATCACCTTTGCTGACACAGATAAGCGTCCCCGCTCAGCTAATCACTACTACTGTACCTGTCAGGGATTTCGTTGGGAGCAGATCATTATCACTCAAAGCCACAGTTCTGTCATGGAGTTACTGCAGTCAGAGGCAGTGCACATGAGCTGTTTTTTAGGATTCTTTAATGAATAGAAAGTACAGAAGAATTTGTTATAACACCTTTACAGTCACATTTGATCCATTTAATGAAGAATAAATATCCATGCTGAATAAAAGTATGATTTCCTCCTGAAAAAGTTCTTACTTTGAACAGTAGTGTCTAATTATTATTATTATTTTTAAAGCACCATATTTAACAGTGGTGCAACAAATTGATTTGTATTTTATTATATTGCCTTTTATTACATTATCATATTTTACATAGGTTTTATAATTAATAATGTTCTGAATTGTTTAACAAACAATGGTTTAAAATTAAATATAAACATCTAGCTTATAATGTAATGGTTTTAGGTTAAACATAGCATGTCTCACTGCAGGGCACATGTCAGATATAACTATATGCATGCTTTTCATTGTCCATGTCCTTTCATTGTCTTTTGTCAGAAAATGACTTGATGTTTTTGTTGCTCTCAAACTTAATGTGTCTGATTTATAGCATTATATGCTGCTTGATGTGAACTGTGAAACATTGTCTAAACATAAATATAGGGGAATGGCATAATGCCAGCAAATCATGTGAATAGCTTTAAGAGTATGTCTCCTTGTCTTGCTGAGAATTGTTTAGCATTCTGAGACAATACGTTATGGGAAATTATTAGGGCTGGGTAAAAAATATCGATATCTCGATATTAATCGATTCTCATTTTTACGGAACGATATCGATTCTTAAATCCCAAGAATCGATGATTCTAACCTGTTTTCAGTTAATGGACGGAACGTTGAAGGGCACTTCCCATCCAATAAATCACAATAAGCATTGTGCTTTGGTACTTTTAATATGAAACAAAGTCTCAGATTTCAAATTCTGTCCATTGTATTGCAATATTCAAACAATAAATGCCGTTTTGTCGCTGTTTAATGTGGAGTGACAGATCGCCAGTGTTGCCAGACGTACGATAATTATCGTATTTGTACGGTAATTTAGACCTCTGTACGATGTACGATCAATAATGAAAAAAATCCCATAATGTACGATAATTTCAGAATTTTGTGAAACTTCAAATGATGGTCGTTGTAATCATAGGGCTTCTTCTATACTAATTCATGTAGCTGTGGATCCTACGTCTACCATGCCATTTTAAACGAGCACTTTGTTGCGGTGACGCGGTCCAGGAGTAGAAATATTATTATGGAATTGTAACTTTATTCTTTTAAAAACTTCATTAAGTGTAATTTTAACAAATCAGTCAATTTTAACCTTCAATATTATAGTAATGTAGTACTACCAACTAACTCTCATGTATATTTTACAGCATTGGTTGAGAGATTTTTTTTCCAAAATTTGGCATGTACCTGATATATATCCAAAATAATCGAAATCGAATCGAATTTGTAATCAAATCGAATCGCAAGCTTGTGAATGAGAATCGAATCAAAGCGTGAAATTTGTGTCAAAACTTAACCCTAGAAATGATGCATGCATATTCTTGTTCCTCAGAAAGAACAGCTAATATTGCCTACGTTGTTGTACATCTGGTTTGGAGTGCTGCTCTTACAGACAGACTGAATTGTTTTGTATGTTCTCCAGTACACAGAGGAGAAGCTTGGCCAGGCAGAAAAGACTGAACTTGATGCCCATCTGGAGAACCTGATTGCTCGAGCGGACTGCACCAAAAACTGGACCGAAAAGATCTTCAGACAGACCGAGGTGCTGCTTCAACCCAACCCAAGTAAGAATCTACATGAGCGTTATACGTTTAAAATCTTCCTACGTTTTGCATCTACCTAAGCCTCTGAATTACATTTTCTTTAGGAAAATATTCCGTTATTAGATATTGTTTGAAATATGTGGTCTTGTCTCTCAAATGTTGAAAAATGTCTCATGTTGTTGACAACAGGAACATCTCTTTGTTGATATCAGTCTGCTTTCATTTTTTTTAAATCGTCATGATATTTTACAATATCACAGATTTATTGTATATTAATCAAGTAAACACAGCCTTTGTGAGCATTAGAGACTTCTTTCAAAACATAAAAAAATCTGGCAGACTCCAAATGTTTGAATGGTAGTGTATATCGCATTTCGTAAAATTTGCATTTTATGTTGGCAGTTCACAAATGAATAAACAACATGAAACATTTTATATTAATACTCGTTCGGTTATAATTTCTGAATCATTGATGAGGCCACAGGTTTCAGATGTTTTAAAGTGCCCCTATTATGGGTTATGAAAAGTTCATATTTTGGTTTTAGGGGGTCCCCAACAACAGGGTGACATGCATGCAGGTAAAAAAACACTTTCATTGTCTTATAATATGCATTTATTTTTTACCTTATTTGCTCAATGTCTCCCAAACGATACATTTAACGATTCATTTTTCCAAACCCCTCAGTTGCGTGATGCTAATCTGCGGTGATTGGTCCAATTTGTCTCATTTTCATTTCATCATGTCTGTAATGCCTGTTAAAGCAGCGTTTGTGAGCGCAGTGCTGCTTTGTGTACAGCGTTACCGGGGAAACAGCTATTTTTACTGCTCCAAAAGCGGCACCTAGTGGCAAAGAATGAATTTCTATTTTCATTCAGACCAACTCGAAAAGACCAACAACTGGGCAGGCAATATGCTAATGTTTCATGTTGACGTCAACATGAAACGGCTTGGGATTCGCTTTAAAAACGACTCGTTTCAATTATTCAGAGTCGACTCTTTCTTTTGAGAGACAATACTTTATACACGGTGCACTTTCAGATTTAAAACTTGGCAGGATGTTTTCATTCACTTAGAGCTGTGTTACACACTGCATGAAAGGTAATTTTCAAAAATCCATAATAGGGGCACTTTAAAGCTCATCTTTGATGACAATAACTTTCATGTACATATTTAAGCATTTAATACTAATAAGAACACTAACCTGTTCTTTCTAACTCTCTCCATGCTCCAGTTGACCAAACTGGTAAGTGTGTCTCTACTCCCCATGGCCTGTGCTTTAGGTCTTCAGTTTAATTCCTTCCTCAAATGACAGATGTTTAGTATTAGACCCAATGTGTGAGGCTGGCTCTTCTCACTATGTTTTTGTCATGGTAGTACTATCCTTTTGCGGCTGAGTTTGGGTGAATGTCTTGTGGTTTATACACCTGTTTAAACATCTGTTTTTCAATCATCTGAATATCTTAACCAGATCTGTTTTTCAAATCTGTGAGGTCTCTTCAAATCCTGCTGGCAACACAGAGAGCTGGAATGATTGTTCAAAGACTGTTGTTATCACATTTTTTATTACTACCACACATGGGTTTTATGTTTTCATCTGTGATGTCTACATCAAAGACCTGTGTTTCGTTCATCTTTTTTTGCTTTATGGTCTCTCGAAACAATGTTCAGAATACTACAATGAAAGTATCCCAAAAATTTGTAAATGGTTGGTGAAATATTTTTAAACTTTTATGATTAGATATTGAGAAGCAAGGAAGGTAACATGCATTTTAAGCTATAAATCTTATTTAAATTCATACATAAAGAAATGTAAACCAATATGTATACCAGTGTGATATTGTATATAATATCAATTTTATTACCCTCAATTTGCTGACTGTGAACTATTGGTTTGGATTGGTAAGCATGATGGTGCAAAATGGTTTACTTGATTAAGTTTACTGGAGTAAACCCTAAATAAAGTTTGATGTAATTCTTTATTTAGGTGCGCGTATTGAAGAGTTTTTTTATGAGAAATTGGACAGAAAGATCCCATTCAGAACCACTAATGCAGAGCTGCTGGGGCAGTATATGCAGGATGCTGCAAAGGAATTTGGGCCAGGAACTCCGTATGGTTCGTATGTTTTTTTTTTGATTGTTTTTAATCAAAAAACACACAGAAAAGCCAAAAGTTATTTTGTTAAATGGTTAGTTCACCCAGCTGTTTCATGGCACTCAGCGGGTGTTGCATGCATCCGTCCAAAAGAAGTTAAATAAAAAGCGCCCATCCATAAAAAAAGTGTCTCACACTACTCCGGGGGGTGAACAAAGGCCTTTTGTATCGAATCGATGCGTTTTTGTAAGAAAAATATCCATATTCAAAACATAATAATCACTTTAATGTAGCTTGCACTCACTGTTGTAAACGGAAGCAGTTCCGGGCGGATGACGTATGAGGTCAGCTTTGCGCATGCGCCGCTCAGAAGTGACGAACAAGGAAGCACAGGGGAGAGATCAAAACAAAACGGTCACTAATTAGAAGAACAAAACGAGGATTTGTAAAGAAGAATGTCGGAGGATTTCAATATAAGCCAAGAGGAGACTGGTTTTCCTTTGCTAAAGTAAGGAAACTTTGCTTCCTTTGCTCCTGTTAACAAACGTTGGTTTTCACGAGACTCACTGGTGCATGCGCAACGCTGACCTCATACCTCATCAGCCCAGAGCTGCTTCCATGTAGGACTGTTGGTGTAAGCTACATTAAAGTGATTATTACGTTTTGAATATGGATACATTTTCTTACAAAAACGCATCAATTCGCTACAGGAGGCCTTTGTTCACCCCCCGGAGCCGTGTGAGACACTTTTATTATGGATGGGCGCTTTTTATTTCACTTCTTTTGGACGGATGCATGCAACACCCGCTGAGTGGCATTAAACAGCTTGAAAGATCAAAGACTATTTTTTATATAACTCCGACTGGATTCGTCTGAAAGAAGAAAGTTATATACACCTAGGATGACTTGAGGGTGAGTAATTTATGGACTAATTTTCATTTTTGGGTGAACTAACCCTTTAAGATAAAATGGCTACATATTTATTATAAGAAACAATAGAAAGCAGTTTGCACATAATCAAAGTCTAGAATAGAAGTCTGTACTAGAAGCCAGTGCATACCAGTTTATGTTCTTTTTTTTCTTTTTTATTTATGTGATGCACCATATGAGGCGGACTTGCCGCTGCACATGTTCACTTCTCCCTTTTTGCTGTGACAGTGTGCTATAGTAATACAGATCTCTAAATCAAGTTAATGTTTAGCCGCATGCCTTGTTTCACTAGATGGCGCACTTTCCCTTTGGCAAATAGGTGTTCTTGGATATTTTTAGGTTAGAATTTACTGAGGGAAATTGTATTAGATTCTGTGTTTTTTATTTGTTTCTTAACTATTATGAGGTTATGACATTTGCTTGTATTTATATTAGAACTTTATATATTATAATTATAGCAATGCTGCTTAAATATATTTATATAATTGCGCTCTTAGATGTCAACATAAAAAAAATAATAATTCATGACCACTGCCAAGGTAAATAAGACTTATGAAACAAATGAAAACATGTTTAATTTACAGAGAATCAAAGCAGCATCGGAGCATATGTCTAAAGATGCCTTATGTGAGGCAGAGTGTTTCATTTTGTGAGTTTAGGTCTCTGACGAAGATACCTTCATACCCCTTGATTAGTTAAACACATTTGGAAATGACTTGACAGGAAAAGATTGAAAATGTCAGTGCAATGCTAAGTTGCACATAATGCTTTGGGAATGTTTTGCCTGTTTTCAGGTAGTACTTTGATCACTGTTGGAGAGTTTCAGCGGAGGTTGGGTGGAGCAGAGCGGGAATTCCTACATATGTCAGCTATTAACTTCCTCACACCACTGAGGAACTTTCTAGAGGGTGACTGGAAAACCATTTCTGTAAGTGAAATTCATAATCTCGGTCTCAGATGGTTCACATCCTTCTGATATATAAGCCAACTTACAATGGCTGATAATGGCTAGTTACAAAATTATTGGCTGACAAGCTTTTATGGTATCTAAAATATACTTTAATGTATACTTTAATATATTTTTAATATAAATTTCTATTGAAACTTTTATGTCGTATTTAAATATATTTGTAATTAAATATTTGTATTGAAGTTACAATTTAGTACATTATTTATATATATATATATATATATATGTATATATTTATCTATATCTATCTATCTATATATATATATATATATATATATATATATACC
>NW_015505191.1:2451780-2470392 GCF_001515645.1 Sinocyclocheilus grahami
TATATATATATATATACCGTATAAAACAATACTACAGTTAAAATTACAACCAAATACTTAACAAATGCTTTAGTATGTTAACACCAAAAGAAGCACGACAAAAGATTATTTGATTTAAAATGTACTTTAAAGTAAATCTTTTAATTTGACATTATTACTAAAGAGTGTTAAGAAACATTATCATGCAATTGTACTCTCTTTATATACGCTCAAGTGGCTTATTATTTAATTTTTTTTTTCTTTTTAAAAATCTACTTTTAATATATGAAATACACTACAAATGCATATTCAAGTAGACTTGAATATTTCCTTTTTTTACGATAGTCTGTATGTTCTGTTTTCAGAAAGAGAGAAGGCTACTTGAGAACCGACGCCTTGACCTGGACATTTGCAAAGCTCGGCTCAAGAAGGCAAAGTTAGCAGAGGCCAAGGCTGCTGTAAGTTTCATTTTCACTTATTTCATCCCCATCATCACATGTCTTCCTCCTCTCACGTTCTTTCATCTCCTCCACCACCCTCTCATCACACACCGCTTATGAGCTGTTAAAGGAGGATTCGGATCTCTAGAGGGACATTTCAGGAAGTATGACCTAAAGCAAGAATATTCAATGTCTAGCCCCACAGCTCGAATCCACACCACAAGGTTATAAGTGACTCACAATCGCAATTCTGATTCTGTGGCTTGTGGTGCACACACAAACTGTGGGACATGGCAAATAAAACACTGAAAGGTTTAAGACAGTTAATCACAAAATGGCCTGAATCCTAATAATTGGTTAAGAAATTGGAAGTATTTCTGAATGTTGCATTGCTGTGTAAATAAGACTTGCATGTTTAAATTCACCTGGACTAAATCATTCTGGACAATGAAAAGGATCTTTAAAAAAACAAACGGACAAACTCTTAACTGATTTGGTGCATGAGGTGACAAAATATGAAGTTCATGTAAGATATCACTGTTATTGGTTAAAGCCGAGCAATTATCCGAAACACTTTTTTTAGGTCTCATTTGTTAACATTAGTTAATGCATTATCCAACATGAACTAACAATGAGTAACATATTTGTACAGCATGTATTGATCTGTAATCTTAATAAAACAGCAATTGTTCATTGTTTGATCATGTTAGTGAGTAGTGGATCAATCTAATCTAATCTAATCTAATCTAATATAATATAATGTAATAATTCATAGTAATTGAAACTGAACTAAGATCTGTTTACAAATAAACCTATTGTATAGTGTTACCCAGTTACTGTATCATTGCCAAATCATTTTATTCACTGGCCCTTTGTCACTCCATATTTTCCAAAAGTGGCCCTGCCCCAAAAATTGATGCTCCTGATTTATTCTGTTTAAATCATTGAAAAAAGGGTTGTTTTTCAGGAACTATTTGTTATGTGGAAGATATTTGTGAATCAGTTCTGAGTTCTGTCTGGGAAGCTCTGAGTCAGAAAGCATAAGTTAACATCTTTCACGAATGACTTCTCCTTTTACTTGTTTGCTTCTTCATTTTATCCCTTTCAGTGACTGAATAATTTGAGGTTTACACAGAGGGCTGTGTGCGGTTTTATCATGTTTTGATATCTTCCTTTCCTGCATAGATGAGATTGTTTGCTAATACACCATTTAGGTGTGATTTCCCTCCTGACACATATCAAGTATTGAAGGGGTAATCAAAAGTCCTCAGAGCCTATTGTTACCTCTTTGACCTCCAAGAGGAACCTGGTAGTTTAGTTGTGTGTGTCTGTGTGTGTGTGTTCAATGGAATACAATTATGACTCAGTCATCAGGTGTGCTCTGTGATTTGTGTGATCTGTGGGGAATTTTTTCCTTTCCGTGTATTCACTAACATGTCTCTCTGTTGTCATTTGCACAGTGTGAGGGAGATGTGAGTATCTGTGTGTGTGTGTGTGTGTGTGATTTCTCAGCTGCCTTTCATCCTTGGCTGCTTCCTGTTAGCAGTTACATGTACAGGCTTGATAGTTGATCTACTGTATCTGCCCCCTCTGCAGTGCCTTGATCAAAAAAAAAAAAACCTTTCAAAAGTCAGTCCATTTTGAAGTCACAGTTACATTAAATGGCTGCATGTAATTTGTATTTTTTTTTTTCTCATAATGGACTGTATATTATAGAGCAGCATTTCCCAACTGGATTTCCGCAAAACCCGTGATGGTAGTGGAGGGGTTTTGCGAAATACGAATGATAGAAAAGTTAAAAAAAGAGGGGGAAAAAGCCTAAGCTATTTTAAGCCAAATGTAAAAAAGCTTAATTGAATTTAATTATAGTGTGTATGGTTTTAGTGTGTATAATATAATGTACACACAAACACACACACACACACACATATTTTGGATTGTATGCATGTGTATATTAATGACTCATTTTATGTATCTCCGTTATCTGTTATATTAGAATCTTGTCTACTTTGGTTAATTTCAACAGCATTTAATATTTACAAGAATATGGCACATGGGGACCAAAAACGTTCAAAGAAAAAACTGCTCTTGTTCTATGTCATACAGTACAACTGTACTAAGATAAAACCTTACTGTTTATTATACTCCTGCAAAACAGTGACAGATTACAATTAAAGGGGTCATATGACGTTGCTAAAAAAAACATTATTTTGTGTATTTGATGTAATGAAATGTGTTTATGCGGTTTAAGGTAAAAAAAACACAATATTTTCCATATACTTTACATTATTGTTTCTCTTTTATGCCCCGCCTTTCTGAAACGCGTAGATTTTTACAAAGCTCATCGGTCTGAAAAGCGAGGTGTGCTCTGATTGGCCAGCGATACAGTGCGTTGTGATTGGCCGGATACCTCAAACGTGTGACGGAAATGTTACGCCCCTTACCATATGATGCTGTGTCCCGGCGTGACGAGACAAAACCAATAAAACCCATTATAAACGAGGCATTTGTTGCATCCAGTGGGGACATAATTACAGATTATAATGACTTATACTGTCTTTTTACGCGCTGAGTTGCATATCGCGCCGCGTAAACAAAAAACCATGTCTGCATTTGTGATCGGAGAAACAACAAACAACAAGCGCTACTCTACACTGTTCAAAACTCACGTTTGAATCATCAGTGGCAAATTCTTTAAATTTCAAAAACATATTTACGAACTGTGAGTCAGAACAGCCGGTATTGTAGTCTGCTCTCCCAGGATCAGGAAACAGTCCTCCGTAAAATGCGTTTCACACACACAAATATTTGGGTTGAACTGTTCTGGAACAGTGTTGTTCAACTTATACAACTTAACCACTGATTTCTAGTTGTGTCCTCTTTTGGAAGGCCAAACAAAGTATTTTTACTTTCGCAACGAAACACAGATCCATCGTCCCATTGTCTTTGTATTGTTTATTCCACGCAGTGGGATAGTGAAGTTGGTGATTCATCTCTGATTGACAGAACTTGAATCTGAAGTGAAGCATTATATAAACCCCTCATAGAGTAGTGTACTTACAGACAAGCAGCATTTATTGTGTGTGTCTTGCCAGCACAGCTCAGTGATGGACATTAGCATTTCCTTTCCATTGTTTAAAACTAGTCCTGCTTTCCATTCTGTCAATGTTGTGAGTTTACCACAGTAACACTTTCTTTTTTCCATCTCCCTTCTTGCAGTGTTGTGGGCCTGTGTGCCTTTCCCTGTGTGTTTGATTAATGTTTTGGCAGTAGTGCATAATGGTGGTTTGTTGTTGTTGTTTGTGTGTGTTCATATAGATATGTTATGTACAGTAAAGCTCAAAAGTTTGGACACAGCTACTCCTTCTTTATTCTTAAGTGTAGAAAGTCATTAAAGCGTTTTATTAAACAACTTTCTGGAATGCTCAATTTTCATTGATTAGTTGCAACCAGACATTTTTCCCATCATTCATGGCAACTCTGTTTATCAGTCCACTCACTTTTCATTGAAACACAACGATCACCATCTTGCATCTAAGATATCAATTGTAGTAAAATAAAGTGATATAAATTGTGAAATATTTTTACAATTCTAAATAACTGTTTTCTATTAGAAAATATCTTGTAATTTATTCCTGTGATGGCAAAGCTGAAGTTTCAGCAGCAGTAACTCCAGTCTTCAGTGTCATATGATCCTTCAGAAATCATTCTAATATGCTAAAAAATCCTGATTTAAGCATGTCCAAACTTTTGACTGGTTCTGTAATATAGTTTGATGTTTTGAAATAATGATAACATCATGTTTTTGCATAAGTCAAAACATGAAAATCCCCTGTGATGAACATTTGCAGTGGAATGCAGGGGGTGGAAAACTTTGCTTTTATTTTTTCACTTTTATTTAAAAGATATGTGTATGCTCTTATTTTTTATTGTAGTTGTGGTGTTAATAGGGTCTTGACATTATAGAGGGTTCAGGATCCTGTACTGCTTATGTGTCTGATTACATTAGACTGTCTCTTTCCATCTTAAGATCCCATGAAGTGTAACAGTACAACACTTTAAAAAAAATTTATTAATATTTTCTTATGTTAGTTATTTACATTTACATGTGAAATTTAGTCAGTGTTTTGTAAAGAGAGTGTTTGTGTTATGTTGTCGTCACTGTTCTTCTCTTGTCGTTATGCATGTTCCAGCTGTGGAGTGAGGAAGTGGATAAAGTGAGTACTGGGCAAAGATCCAATTCTTCTTTTGCTGCTGTATGAGCACATCTGAAAATGTAGACATGACTTTGTTCACTGTGTTCTCATGGAGCAATTAAATGACTGCATATTGATTTACGTAATAAATGTTTACATAATAACTAGGGGTGTGACGAGATCTCATGCCACGAAATTTCTCATTGAGGTGTCTCCAAGTGACCGTGAAACGAGCATAGTCGATGCCACCAATATATTTACATTACATGCCTCCACTATCGTTTTGCTTTTTTATATATAAAAAAAACCATTTAATTCAGTTGGAAAATGGTCGCTTCAATTCTAAACTGATCTGTACGTATTATCTTGCACAGTAGTATGCAGTGTCGTCGCCAGGAATTCTGAGCCCTGTGCACTGAATTTGCTATGGGGCCCCCTCAAAATCATGTTCAGGGGACAACTGAGGGACTCATACATATCTATTGCAAAAGGCTCACTGATGCTCCAGAAGGAAACAATGAATTAAGAACCAGGGGTGTAAACTGTTGAACAGAATAAAGATGTATACATTTTTTTGTATTTTGCCTAAATATCATTATATTTAGTACTGCCCTTCAGAAGCTACAGAAGATACTTGCATGTTTCCCAGAAGACAAAATAAATTACATTTACTCTGATCTTCAAATAAAAGAAGTTTTCACCTCCAGGCTCTTAATGCATCGTGTTTCCTGCTGGAGCATCAGTGAGCGTTCAAACCTTTTTGAAATAGCTATAAGTCCCTCAGTTGTCCTCAGTGTGAAAAGATGGATCTCAAAATCATACAGTCATTGTTGGAAAGGGTTCAGATACGCAAAAGATGCTGGAAAACCAAAGAATATGTGGGACCTGAAGGATTTTTCTGAAGAACAGCGGGCAGTTTAACGGTTCAGGACAAAAGGGAATCGTGAACAATTATCAGTAAAAAAAAAAAAAAAAAAAAGCTATGGATCATCCACGTAACAATACAGTATTAAGAATCAAGCGTATGTAAACTTTTGAACAGGGTTATTTTTATAAATTCAATTATTAGTTTTTCTTGTGGACTATATGCAAATGTCTTTTATGTGAAATATCTTATTCAGGTCAGTACTAAATAAAATAAAAATAACATGCATTTTGTATGATTCCTCTTATTTTGGTAAAATAATCAACATTTTGCAGATAAATTTGGACCACTACTGTAAATGTCTTTTTTGCTAGTACTTAATTGACATGTCTAATTGAAATGTCTGAATCATGCTTGAAGAAAAATTTGATCTCTGTTTGCACTTTGAATACTAACACTTATTGTTTGCACTTAAATATGACCAAGAAAAAACCTTGTGGAACAATTTGTGGAAAGGAGTTATGTTAGAAGGTCAGACGTTCTAGAAGCTCATAATTCATGTACAGTTCTAAGGTCTGAAGAGACTTGTACAGAGGAGAAGCCTGTCTGTTGAGTTTGTGGTAAAACCTTTTACAGTGCTTGGATATTGTTGTCTTTTACTGTGTATGATCATTCTTACTCATCAAAAAGAACTGAAATGACATTCAATACAAGATGATTAGGTAAAACTTTTCAAAATGCACCTGCAGACTACTGTTCCAGTCATGTATTTCATCGAGGATTTCTTAAAAATACTGTGTCCTGTCACACCCCTAATAATAACATGTAATTCATGCTCCTACTGCTTATATTTCTATCTGTACACATCTGTCAATCAGACTTAACCTAACAAACAATACAGATTTCAGCAAGTCTTCAATTATTCTCACATTCTAATGACTACAATGTTGAAAATGTTGGATATGAATCTAACGTCATAATATCTGGCTGTCCAGACATATGGAAATATAAAACAGTAGGAAAAGAAAAATGTGTTCTGCAATTTTTTTAAAGGGGTCATATGATGCGATTTCAAGTTTTCCTTTCTCTTTGGAGTGTTACAAGCTCTTGTTGCATAAAGAAGATCTGTAAAGTTGCAATTATATATAAAAAAAAAAAGTCACGGCAACATGGTCATGATTTGTGTTAAGAGTAGATACCTTTAGCCAAGAGATGTTTTTGTTACAGCAGCTATAAAATCCAGCTATTTCTTTCTGTTTTTTTGGTAAATAGTGCTTGGTTAGCAAGACATTTTGCTGTCATCATTTCATCTTTATAATAAATGTTATTACAAATTTTAGAGCCTTTACTCTTATATTTCAAACCGCTCATTTACTATATAAACATATCTGGTGTTTGTCAGTGACTAGTTATACTATAAATAATTTTGAGCGGTTAGAGCGGTTAGATGATGAGCTCATGCTGAGCCACAGGGTCATGTGACATGTGGTTTGAGGTTAAGGAGTCTGGCCTGTGTTATGTGATTCATAATTCCTAAGACTTATAATGAAGATGCAATGATGACAAATCAAAAATATATTGTGTGACTGAGAACTCTTTTCCTATAAAACATTTGACAAGAATGTATAGTTGAGCTATGTGGATAATGTGTCCTGTGTTGTTTTGTGGCTCCACCAGGCAGAGCATGAGTTGCGTGTGGCTCAGACTGAGTTTGACAGACAGGCAGAGGTCACATGCCTCCTGCTGGAGGGCATCAGCAGCACACACGTGAGTACCTGCGCTTCTCACACTCACACTGCCTTCATATTGGACATTACGCAAACAAAATTAGTTGCAGTGCCACCGTTCAAAAGTTTAGGGTCTGTGTTTTTTTTGGAAAGAAATTAATGCTTAATTAATACTGATTGTTATTCAGCAAAGACACATTAAACTTATAAAAAGTGAAAAAATCCTGAAAGTTATTACATCTTCCACAGAAATATTGAGCAGTTTTCAACATTGCTAATAATAAAAAGGTTTCTTGAGCAGGAACATACTACACTGACTGAAGAAAATGTAGCTTTGCCATCTCATGAATAAACTGCATTTTAAAATATATTGTAAAAAGGAAAACAAAATATCGTAATATGTATTGTCTGTTTTTTATTTGAAAAATTGTGACCCCAGTTTTTTTGAACAGTACTGTAGACTAGTATATCTCTTTCCAAGTAAGGAAAGAGACTTTTAAAATTGTGCAACTCCATCACAGGTGAACCACTTGCGCTGTCTGCATGAGTTTGTGGAGGCCCAGGCTGCTTATTACGCACAGTGTCACAAGCACATGCAGGATCTTCAGAAAGAGCTGAGCAGGTGAGAACTTCAGGGAGGTGCTGCAAACTTCAAAATAAACATAAACAGCTGTTTGTTCTTCTGTCCTAAAGCGATTGTAGTCAAATAAGACCATGTTTTACAGGAGTTGCATGACAGTTTGGTAACATTAGTCTATTTTTATTATAGAGCAATGTGCTAAAACAAGTTGTGAGTAACACATTCCCCTTTATGGTAACTGCTTTTCTAGAAAAGACTTCTTGAGATCATCTTTGAGCTGATGATTTTTTTTCTGCTTTTTCTTTCCTGTTCTCAGTGCAAACGGAGATGCGTAAGTAAATTTTTCCATCACACTGAAAAAGGAAGAAAGTTTGCCCACTAAATTTAAACGATTACATTCATGTGACCAAGGGATTTTAAGTCTTTCGCCTTTTATATAATATCTGTGTCATGTGTGAGCAACAGCTAGATATTTATATCTATTCGCAATCGCATACACTATGGTTTTGAATCTGTGAATCTGTTCCAGGTTTCCTAATGCTTTTGCTGTGAACGCCTCCACGTCAGGGGTGTCAGCAGGCCCTTCTCCCCTTTCCACTGCCACCCTACCTGGGGCTTCTCCACCTAGTCGTCCCCCAAACCCCTCCAATGCCCTTGAGTCCAGCACGCTGAAGATTGAGGAGGTGAAGCCTGCCGCCACTGGCACTCGCAAGGCCAAAGTGCTGTATGACTATGATGCTGCAGATACAAGTGAACTTTCCCTTCTCGCTGATGAGGTAGGACATGAGGAAGTCTGTTTTCCCTCTTTACAATCAGTAACCAATGTTGGGGAAGCTACTCTGAAACTGTAGCTTGATAAGCCACAAGCTACTCATAAGTTAAAGTACAAGTCAAGCTACCCTTCTGAAAAGTAGCTAGCTACATTGAAACAACTTTTTTTCCACAACAATGTATATTACAAATAACTGAATAAGCGTTCATAAAGAATGTTTTAAGTTAAAAAAATGTATATTTAAAACAACAATGCTATACAATTATGATGTCAAAGACTATTGTTTTAGTAACTTAAATTAAGCACACAGAAGCATTTTCTCAAAACTACTGTGATAGATGGCTGCATTATGGCAAGAAATGGTATTGAAGTCTGACACAGTATTGGCTCTGACAGGGAAAGCACTAACAGGTGTTATTTGGGGAAAATAATCTAATTGTGATTTTTTTTCTGGTTAAACTCGCATTTTGTGATTTAAAAAGTGATTAAAAAAACATTTAAAAAATTAACAAAAAACATTATAATAATGTATATTATAATGTATATGTAATATATAATAAGATAACAATACTAATTTTATTTTACAGAAAACTATTGTTTTACAAAAAACTGCAGGATTACTATAGTTAACATACAGGCAGCCTATAACGTCTTGGTTACGTATGTAACCCTCGTTCCCTGAAGGAGGGAACAGAGACGTCACGTCGGAGGACCGACGAATTGGGATCTCGCTTAGAGGGACCAATCTACTTCGAGTGTAAACTAAACGAGCCAATGCACATTGGCATGCGATTATTGCATCCAGCTGCTGCTGATCACAGCGTGAGTATAAGTAGGCAGCAGGTGCAGCGCATATTCAGCTTTTCGCTTCGGAGCCGAGCGATCACATCGTTCCGCTCCTGACTACTCTACGGAGAGAAGACTGAACGAGTTCAGCACGCTCTTGGAGAGCTCTTCTTAATGTGCTGAAGCGCACAGGGGTAGTGCAGCCTGTTGTGTGCAACCCACTCGACACGGGAAAACCACCGCCACTGAAGCGCCGTCCACCAGCACGAGAGCCCACCGAAGAGCGTGCTTGACTGTAGTTTGTCACTACTGCAGAAGGTCAGGAGCAGAACGATAGAACCGCTCGGCTCCGAAGCGAAAAGCTGCCTACTTATACTCACGCTGTGATCAGCAGCAGCTGGATGCAATAATCGCATGCCAATGTGCATTGGCTCGTTTAGTTTACACTCGAAGTAGATTGGCCCCTCTAAGCGAGATCCCAATTCGTCGGTCCTCCGACGTGATGTCGAGAGTGACCGACTGAAAGGGAACTGTACATCATATGATACTTTTATGATAAAAATCTTTGACAGTAATTCTTAATTTTTATCAGGAAGTATGTCAAATCAAAAACGGAGTCCATATCTTTAATATGAAATAGGCTTTGAGCCTTTTATACATCCACTGTGGGGGTGGAGAAGTGTACTCCAGTACACTTCTATACACTGAAGAAAAACATGGATTATCATATGTTTACTTCAAATTTCTTTAGAGAGAAGTATTATTTTTCCTATTTATGCCCAAAATAGGACTGAGTGCGCATTACTTAGCCCTAAAGACAATAGGGCCAGATTTCCTAAACAGGGTCAATGGGAGTGGAAATTGCTGCGGGTGATTTACTGACAACGCACAAGTTAAAGAACACCTAAAGAATGCATCTTTAGTAAAAGAACGCGTCTTTAGTAAATCCTGACAGTAGTATATTTACACCAAAAGGCGTTTTCCACTGGCGTAAGCTGTAAGTAAATATGGCCCGTATGAATGTCTGTTGTTTTCATACTGGCAGCCGGAGGGCGCCCTCGATCACGCAGAAACTCCACATATGCAACACAGAAGTAATAGAACTCCTGACAATCCAGGTAAAATTCCTAATATGGACAAAGGCATTGGTTTCGCCGTAGCTGAATAAAAAGAAGATAGAAACGCTTGAACTGATTAAACATAAGGACACTAAACCCATGAGTGCGACAATATATGGTTTATCTGTGTTCTTCAAGCCATCTTGGGTTTTTCATAATAATAAAGTAAATTTATAATCCATTGCTAATTGGCATAGCCTTTATTACAGTATAGATTATATTTTCTGCCTCATTCTGTGATAAGAAGCCACATCAGATCAGAAAAGGAAGTTATTTCAAACTCTTGACTGATATTGTGGACTAAAATCATGTTATTAAATGTTCTCTTTTGTTGGACATCAGGTTTATAAATACTTCTCAGTAAGTTTGGGAAGATTTGGCACTTGACTCAAAATCAGCGCTTGCGGAGATGTGTAGCATTTACTACTGATGCTGCGTGACATATATAGTACCAGTAGATGGCGGTAATGTGATCTTGTAACAAGACGCTGTGCTGCTTCAGTCTATTGCAGGCTCACAAAATAGAGTGTAGCTGGTATCACGCTACACTGCTGTTTGCTGGAAAAAGTAGTTAGCTACTGGAAACACTACATTGTTTTAAAAGTAGCTGAGCTATTGTCAAGCTACTGAAAAATGTAGTTACGTTAGTAGTGTGGCTACTTGTAGCTAGCTACTCCCCAACACTGTCAGTAACATTCATTATATCAGTATTAGTGATTTTAGTAAGTTTAGTATGTACTGTAATGAAAATGTATTGTATTTATTAAAGGGGACATCGGATGCCCATTTTTCACAGGTTGGTGTGATTCTTTAGGGTCTTCGTGAAATGTCCCGTTTTGCTGAATGTCTCTTTAAATGATAATAAGCTACTGCTCACCGACCCCCTCTTCAGTTTTTGTGTATTTGGTGGCGCATTACCATCAAAAACAAAACTTGTAGCTCAAAACTTCCACTACGTCCTCTGTGGCTCTGATGTCTGATGTCATAACCAGCCTTATGTTCACTTTTACATCCAAAACCATCAAACCACCTGCATTGCTTACGAGACATGTAGCTACAGCTGCTCGAGTGTGGAAAAAATGACAGACAGCGTACAACTAGCTGAGGGCGGAAATATGCTGTCGTGGGCGGGGTCTGAGCAGTATGACGTCATAACTCAAAACAGCTTGATAATTGAGACTGTATAGGTTTTTAAGGCGTGAATTTTTTATTTATTTATTAATTTCTTTTATCATTCTGCTTCTGTCCACACAGTGCTAAGGCAAATTTATATGCAAACTACATGTAAAAGTGACTTGTGCATCCGATGTCCCCTTTAAAAACAATTTTATTGGGAAATGTTATTTAATTTGAACAAATTTTATTATATTAAAATGTATTGTTTTTATTATAACTATTTATAATGTAATTATTATAAATATATAAATAACAGATATTTAATTTTTTAACCCTTCTCTTTTTTTGATAAATGACTTTCTTTTGTAGTTCTCTGTATTGTTACTAAGTGCATTTTTTGTTTCTTGCCTATCATGGTCAGTTTAAGCTAGTTTACTTACAGTCTCTGTGACATTGCCATTTGTTTAATGAAATGGGCTTGTAACCTAAAGGTTTTACGTTTGAACCCTGCCAGACAGTGTCATATGATTCAACCTCACAGACCCGTCTCAGATATGCAGGCCTATGAATCTTAATCATCAAAAGACGTCAAAAGGGATGACTGCAAATGTGGATTTCTTAATACACATCTGTAAACCACTGTTTATACATGTCTGTTGTTACAGTATACTTAAATTAATTGAATGCATCTGGAGGACTGTGCCCATTGCAACACAGTCAGCCCACATCAAAATGTCTACTTCATTTTTTTCTTTCTCTCTTTCTTTCTGTTATTCTGTAGCTTATTACTGTGTACACGGTGCCCGGCATGGACCCGGACTGGCTTATTGGCGAGCGAGGCAACCAGAAAGGCAAAGTGCCTGTCACATACCTGGAGCTCCTGAGCTAGATGCCTCATTATGCATGAACAAATACTCAAGCACTCCTGAACACTCAGTGAATTTATCAGTTTTTTTTTCTTTTTTGTTACTGTGCATAAATATGTATTATTGTTTTTTTAGGCCCTATTTATGTTCTATGTGTATGTTGTTTCAGTTGAACACTATCCTGCATAAGGCGTTTCTTTAAATAACTGATTTTATTTCCTTTATGATCCTGTGACTGCTATATTTTCCTGAAGTCTTTCTTACCCTCCAAGTGAAGAAAACACATCGACAAGCTTTTGTGTTGGAGCTGGATCTGAGTGTGTGTGTCTGTGTGTGTGTGTGTGTGTGCACGTGTGTGATAATGAAGACACTAAACATTTAGGCTTTGCTTCTTTGCGTGTCGTCTAGCTCATCATGCTTGTATGCTTATACGGTCATGGTTTGATATCAGCACTTTTGATTCCAAATGCAGCATTTTTTGTCCGTGTATTTTGTCAGTGATTGAGAAGATTGTGAAGGTATTAGGTGCAGTTATGATGTACAGTATGTGGTTAACTGTGATCTGATCATATTCAAAAGACTGATTTTCTTTACCTCCAGTGGTACTTATTCACATATGCTCAGTCATCACCTTCCCACTTTCATCTTTGTGTTCTTTGCTTGTTGCAAAAAGCAATGCATATTAAATTAATGCAATTGAAATATATAATAAAGACAGATTTACTGGGTTTTGATCTTGATGTTGTCTTTTTAATGGGGCTTGTCGTCTAAAGTACTTAGCGGTAAGATGTTATCAGTGACTGGCTTTTAAATCTGACTCTGGTAGGGTTTGCTGTTGGGGTTTGTTGTGATTTACTAATGCACTGAGGGTCATGCTGGTAACTTTACTCCACTACTGCACTGACAAGTTGATTTTGGAAAACATTGCAGTGATTGTGCAAGATAAGTCAAGTTGTTTTTCTTTTTTCCTACCATCACTCAGAAGGAATTTTGGAATCTACACAATTCCTAACATGATTTTTAGCATACAGCATTGCTATAAAAAAAGCTTTTGATGAGAATTGGAACTTTCGTGGACCTCTTCAACGAGTCGGCCGTACCCCCGAACAACATCAGCAACGCTTCCGGTCAAGGGAGCTGGGGGATTGTGGCCAGCCATTCGTGATGGCCCGACAGCTCCGGGACGCTTGCTGCAAGTGGCTGCTGGCAGAGGAATGCGGCGTCGAGGGAGTGGTCGATCTGGTGGTGCTGGAGCAGTTCGTCACTCAGCTACCACGAGGGACGGCTGAGTGGGTCCAGTGTTACCGCCCGACGTCGCTGACGCAGGCCATCCAGCTGGCTAAAGACCATCTGGTGGCGTGCCCGGGGGTTGGCGAGCCCCTTTTTAATCTCTCTCTTCCCCCCTCTCCTTCCCTTCCTTCTCTCTATCGCCCTATTCCTACTCCCAGGTCACGTAGTAATGCGCCCCCACGAACCCCACAGCGGGGTGGGGTCTTCCAGGGGACCAGACCGGGGACACGAGGGGGCGTAGCTGAGAGCGCAGGAGCCGCCGTTCCATTGCCGCCTTTCTCCTCTCTCCACCAATCTCTTGGCCATCCTTCTGCCGCTGGGGCGGCGGGAAGGCCTGGGCCGGTCTGCTGGAGATGCGGGAACCCGGGTCATTTTTTGGACCGGTGTCTAATGTTGGAGGTGGGAGCGTTGATCCGGGTTCCCGACTTCCAGGCGGCTGCCCCCGATCAAGCCGGGCTGTACCAAATACCTGTGAGTATCAAGGGGGGTACATATCAGGCTTTGGTAGATTCAGGCTGTAACCAAACCTCCATTCATCAAAGCCTGATGCAACAAAGGTCGTTGGATACGAGCCGCAAAGTTAAGGTGAGGTGTGTGCACGGGGATGTGGTGGACTACCCGTTAGTGGCTGTTAGTATTCAGTTTCGGGGGGAAACGCATAGAATGAAGGTGGCGGTTAATTCCAACCTTAGGCATCCGCTGATTTTGGGGACAGATTGGCCAGCTTTTACGCAATTATTGGGGGTTTTGTGTGCAGATGCTTCTTGGGAGACAGGGCTGGGAAACGGAGAAGCAGTGGCGCAGGCTGGGGATGTGGTTTCGGGTCCTTCACAGACTGACTCAGGAAACGAGAGCGAGGGCGGAGCTTATATCCCCTGAGCTGGATGACTTTCCGCTGGAGCAGTCTCGTGATGAGACGCTTAAAAATGCGTATGACTGGGTCTGCAACAACACCACACCGTTCGGGTTACACCAATTTGTTACTCTTCCGTTCGGCTTGTTCGGGGCTCCCGCCACCTTTCAGCGAATCATGGACAAGATCCTCCGGCCACATAGCGCGTACGCCGCTGCCTATCTCGATGACATCATTATACACAGTAATGATTGGCAGCGGCATATGGAACATCTGCGTCGCTGGACTCACGGCGAACCCGCGGAAGTGTGCAATTGAGCGTGTGGAGGTATGGTATCTGGGCTTCCACTTGGGTCATGGGCAGGTGCGTCCCCAAATTGACAAGACGGCTGCGATTGCGGCTTGCCCAAGTCCCAAGACCAAAGAGGAGGTGAGACAGTTCCTGGGGCTGGCGGGATACTATAGAAGGTTTATTCCTAATTATTTGGAGCTCACCAGCCTGCTGACTGATCTCACTAAAAAGGAAGCACCAGATACGGTCCAGTGGACAGAGCTGTGCCAACAGGCCCTAACCAAGGTAAAGGCTGCCCTGTGCGGCGGGCCGCTCTTACACGCTCCTAACGTGCTGTCCTGTCCCAGGTGGTCGGAGGAGAGGAGCGGCCGGTGCTGTATCCGAGTCGAAAGCTCTCAAAGAGAGAGACCAGATACAGCACCATTGAAAAAGAGTGTTTGGCCAGATATGAGCCGCAAAGTTAAGGTGAGGTGTGTGCACGGGGATGTGGTGGACTACCCGTTAGTGGCTGTTAGTATTCAGTTTCGGGGGGAAACGCATAGAATGAAGGTGGCGGTTAATTCCAACCTTAGGCATCCGCTGATTTTGGGGACAGATTGGCCAGCTTTTACGCAATTATTGGGGGTTTTGTGTGCAGATGCTTCTTGGGAGACAGGGCTGGGAAACGGAGAAGCAGTGGCGCAGGCTGGGGATGTGGTTTCGGGTCCTTCACAGACTGACTCAGGAAACGAGAGCGAGGGCGGAGCTTATATCCCCTGAGCTGGATGACTTTCCGCTGGAGCAGTCTCGTGATGAGACGCTTAAAAATGCGTATGACTGGGTCTGCAACAACACCCCAATTTGTTACTCTTCCGTTCGGCTTGTTCGGGGCTCCCGCCACCTTTCAGCGAATCATGGACAAGATCCTCCGGCCACATAGCGCGTACGCCGCTGCCTATCTCGATGACATCATTATACACAGTAATGATTGGCAGCGGCATATGGAACATCTGCGTCGCTGGACTCACGGCGAACCCGCGGAAGTGTGCAATTGAGCGTGTGGAGGTATGGTATCTGGGCTTCCACTTGGGTCATGGGCAGGTGCGTCCCCAAATTGACAAGACGGCTGCGATTGCGGCTTGCCCAAGTCCCAAGACCAAAGAGGAGGTGAGACAGTTCCTGGGGCTGGCGGGATACTATAGAAGGTTTATTCCTAATTATTTGGAGCTCACCAGCCTGCTGACTGATCTCACTAAAAAGGAAGCACCAGATACGGTCCAGTGGACAGAGCTGTGCCAACAGGCCCTAACCAAGGTAAAGGCTGCCCTGTGCGGCGGGCCGCTCTTACACGCTCCTAACGTGCTGTCCTGTCCCAGGTGGTCGGAGGAGAGGAGCGGCCGGTGCTGTATCCGAGTCGAAAGCTCTCAAAGAGAGAGACCAGATACAGCACCATTGAAAAAGAGTGTTTGGCCACTTGGTGGGCCGTCCTCACCCTCCAGTATTACCTCCTGGGACGGGAATTCACTCTCTGTTCGGACCACGTGCCCCTCCACTGGCTCCACCATATGAAGGATACCAACGCGCGGATCACCCGTTGGTATCTAGCTTTACAGCCTTTTAAGTTCAAGATGGTCCACAGGCCGGGGGCCCAGATGGCGATAGCCGACCTCCTCTCTAGAAATGGGAAGGAGGGGCTGCAGACCGGAGATGACCCGGCCTGAGCGTCTTGGGGGGGGGGGGGGGGGGGGGGGCTGCAGGCCGGATGGCGCCCCGGCCTGAGTCGGGCGGTGGGGGTATGTGGCGAGGGGGCCGTGGGAAGGCGAAAGGCCGCAGCGGGAGAAAGGGTTTGGAGACAAGCGGTAATAAGGAGGTCAAGTGAATAATGATTAACACCTGTTTGTAATTCCAGTGATTGGGGGAGAGATGAGAGATAAGCGCCCGCAGACCTGGGAGAGACCTCTTTCACCAAGGCTCTTCTCCCCCGATAGCTCAGTTTGGCCGGACAGCCAGCTCTAGGAAGGGTTTTGGTCATCCCAAACGTCTTCCATTTAAGGATTATGGAGGCCCCTGTGCTCTTAGGAACCTTAAGTGCAGCAGAAATTTTTTTGTAACCTTGGCCAGATCTGTGCCTTGCCACAATTCTGTCTCTGAGCTCTTCAGGCAGTTCCTTTGACCTCATGATTCTCATTTGCTCTGACATGCACTGTGAGCTGTAAGGTCTTATATAGACAGGTGTGTGGCTTTCCTAATCAAGTCCAATCAGTATAATCAAACACAGCTGGACTCAAATGAAGGTGTAGAACCATCTCAAGGATGATCAGAAGAAATGGACAGCACCTGAGTTAAATATGAGTGTCACAGCAAAGGGTCTGAATACTTAGGACAATGTGATATTTCAGTTTTTCTTTTTTAATAAATCTGCAAAAATGTCAACAATTCTGTGTTTTTCTGTCAATATGGGGTGCTCTGTGTACATTAATGAGGAAAAAAAATTAACTTAAATGATTTTAGCAAATGGCTGCAATATAACAAAGAGTGAAAAATTTAAGGGGATCTGAATACTTTCCGTACCCACTGTAAATAGACACCCCGTATTTTTTATTCCATAGTAAGGGCAATTCATACAAAACATTTAAACTAAGCTACTTTAATACCATCTCCGAACTTTCTACCACGCCTCTGCTGTTCTTCGGCTGGTTCTTCTCTGTATACGTTGATTGACAGATGTCTCGTCCAGTCAGCGGTGAGTATGTAGGCTTTGGAATAGAAACTTAAGGATATAGACTTCATTACCCAAAACATGTAAAAGTCTCTGGATTTAATTTTGATGAGATATGGTCAGATTTGAAACAATTATGATTAAAGCAGCATCAGATGGATATAAAACTAGCCTTCAAATAGAGAACTGAAACAAGAAACTGGTCATCAAACAACCTGGGGGTTTTGTTGGTAAAGACAAATAAATATATATATAAACTTCTCTCGTCATGACTTCAGAAATGATAATTAACAGAAATAATAAATTCCAGGTCCATGTACTTTTAACCATAATGGGAAATAGTTTTTTAAAGGATAAATACTGCTGAATACGAAATTAAAGCAGTACACACAAAATGCTGCAAGAAAAATTAAATATTGACTTATTTTCATATTTTTGTTTATGGCTTTCTTCACCTTTAATAAACATTTCAAAAATGTACAAATTGAATTAAATATGACGAGGTTTTTTTTGTAGCCAAATTAGAAATAATTGATCTTCCACACTTTCGAATGAAAACTAGAGCCATGTCTCTAGAGCCATACAGAGAGGTTATAAATGGCATTGCAGAGCACAAAAACTGTCAAATGCTACAATAAAGAGTGCACTGTAGAAATATAACAGTTATAATAAATGTTCCTGGTCTCATATAGATAGATGCTTGTGGTCATCAGTGTAATGATGTGAACACTGTCTTTGATCGCTGTGGCGAGGGATGCGAGGAAGGCGAAAGGCTGCAGCGGGAGAAAGGGTTTGGAGACGAGCGGTGATTAGGAGGTCAAGTGAATAATGATTAACACCTGTTTGTAATTCCAGTGATTGGGGGAGAGATGAGAGATAAGCGCCCGCAGACCTGGGAGAGGGAGATCCGAGAGAGAGAGAGAGTCGGAGCAGTGTGTGTTTGTAACCGTATGCAAGACTGTGGAGGCAGAGAGCCGAGCAGCACTTTATTTTGTGTTCTATTTTGTTTTGAGGGAAAATAAAGAGGATTACCC
>NW_015505191.1:2470794-2475032 GCF_001515645.1 Sinocyclocheilus grahami
GGAATGGCAGAGGATTCCCAAATCCAGGTGTGAAAAACTTGTTGCATCTTTCCCAAAAAGACTCATGGCTGTATTAGATCAAAAGGGTGCTTCTACTAAATACTGAGCAAAGGGTCTGAATACTTAGGACCATGTGATATTTCAGTTTTTCTTTTTTAATAAATCTGCAAAAATGTCAACAATTCTGTGTTTTTCTGTCAATATGGTGTGCTGTGTGTACATTAATGAGGAAAAAAAAATAACTTAAATGATTTTAGCAAATGGCTGCAATATAACAAAGAGTGAAAAATTTAAGGGGGTCTGAATACTTTCCGTACCCACTGTATATATATATATATATATATAAATATAAACAAAAGCTTGTCTAGTGGTCCAAAACTTTGGCTGGTTGTTGAAAACAATGAATTCACAATAAGATTTCTTGTCTGCTACTCGAAGTCAATAAAAACTTTCTGCAGTTGGAAGGTTTGTTAAATAGCAAAAGTTGTCATGCTAAAAAAAATATTGGTTACATTTAAACTCTAGTTGATTGGTTGTTACAGTGCACAGTACTAAGTATTGAATGTTGTTGATGTTGTCATTCTGGTCAGTGATTGCTTCACATGACACAGCTGCATCAGTTTTTGCTTAACATTAGTAAACCATCAACAAGTTGTAAGGTGGTTATTGATGTACAGTTATACACTTTATACAATTTGTATGTCTGTTCCTGCAGCCATGTTGACGTAAATGCTGTTTCTTTGGGATTGCATATTTCAGCTGGCAGCGTTGTGATCCACCTTTTGCAATCTGTGTCAAAATGTCAGTTACAGATGGTAAATTGCGTCACAGATTTCCATGACTCATCTATGTCTTTTGAACAAGATTCTTCAGCAGTTTTTATTATTATTAATAAAATAATAATAAATAAAAAAAATAATAAAAACGTTTGCGTCCGATTTAGATACAGTGTTAGAATCACAAGGAAGGGAATTCAAAGACAATTTTTCACAAGTTACACTACACATTGTCTTGTAATCTTGTAATGACATCTATATGGTTCTTTTGATGGAGTGTTTGCATCTCTCTAATATTTCAGTTATCATGTAGAAGCAGGCATTGACCTTCTCCTGCGGAGGCGGTGTTTAGCCACACTATTACATCATAAAGTGGCACATTCCAAAACGAGTGATTTTTTTTTAGCTTGGTAATAATAAAAGCTGTTTTTAAACTAAAGAGAAAGTTTTGAAATGTACAGGATGTTTTATAGTACATTGACCTGTTATATGTTAAAAGATCAAGGGAAATTTGATTTCTCAAATCATGACCCCTTTAAAATGATCCAAAGAGCATCTTGAGCTCTAAAGGATGAATATCAAACGGTCTGTACAAATAGTCACATGATTAATGTCACACATTTGCTTATTAGTGACCTCATCTCAATCTAAAAAAATGCAAAACATTTTTGTCACATTTTTTTCATGAAGTTGTAAAGGACTTTTTTTATTTTGCTGTATGCAGTACTAAAGTTGAAGGTGTAGAACCTGACTGTAATAAAGATACGATTAGGTGATGGCTTAACACAAGCCTATATTATAAGGGATGTCAAACAATGTTATGCAAAGGATCCAAAAATAAACCCTAATAAAGTGTTCAAAAATAAACTGATCAAACACCATTTTTCCATTTGCCATCTAATCTACTGGAAGCCCATCTTGTGATTCATTCAAATATTTGTACAGATAGTGTACAAAGTTGCTTTACATTGGTTTTCATTTCCCCACTAATTTGTCTGGCGGACGTAAAGCTAAGATAAGCCTTATCCATCAGTTTCCAATTTGAAAATCATCACTGTATAGGTTTAATACAGTGTGCTCCACAATATTTTATCTTATGCATCTTGAATTTGTGTATTAAGTTCATTACTGAAGCAGGTTGGCACTAGCATTGCATTTTGTCATTTCTGACCTGGTTTATCAGTATTTCTGCGTTGTCTTGATAGTGTAACTCTTTAAGGTTATGCCTTGCACATCACCAGAATTAGACTCAGGAAAACATATTTGCTTCAGTTTCAGCCATTCTTGATTTACTTGTCTTCTTGTTTCACCCAAAAATGAAAATTCTGTCATTAATTTACTCACCCTCATGTTGTTCCAAACTTGATAAAATCCGAGAGCTTTCTGACCCGGCATAGACAGAAATGTAACTGAAATGTTCCCAGGCCCATAAACATAGTAAGGACATGGTTAAAATAGTCCATGTGACATCAGTGGTTCAACCGTTACTATACTAATCTACAAGAATACCTTTTGTGTGCAAAGAAAACAAAAATAATGACTTTATTCAACAATTCTTCTCCCGGTAACCTGTCCCTTTAAATGGTTAGTTCACCCGAACATGAAAATTAGTCCATAAATTACTCACCCTCAAGTCACCCTAGGTGTATATGACTTTCTTCTTTCAGACGAATCCAATCGGAGTCATATAAAAAAATTGTCTTTGATCTTTCAAGCTGTTTAATGCCACTCAGCGGTTGTTGCATGCATCCATCCAAAAGCAGTTAAATAAAAATTGCCCATCCATAAAAAAAAAGTGTCTGTGTGAACAAAGCCTTCTGTAGAGAATCGATGCGTTTTTGTAAGAAAAATATCCATATTCAAAATGTAATAATCACTTTAACGTAGCTTGCACCAACAGTTGTACACGGAAGCAGCTCCAGGAGGATGACGTATGAGTTCAGCGTTGCGCATGCGCCGGTGAGCCTCGTGAAAACCAACGTTTGTTAACAGGATCAAAGGAAGTGCAGTTTCCTTACTTTAGCAAAGGAAAACCAGTCTCCTCTTGGCTTATATTGAAATCCTCCGACATTCTTCTTTACAAATCATCGTTTTGTACTTCTAATTAGTGACCGTTGTTTTGTTTTGATCGCTCCCCTTCGCTTCCGCGTGCGTTACTTCTGAGCGGCGCATGTGCAAAGCCGACCTCATACGTCATCCACCCGGAACTGCTTCCAGTGTACAACAGTGAGCGCAAGCTACATTAAAGTGATTATTACGTTTTGAATATGGATATTTTTCTTACAAAAACGCATCGATTCGCTACAGGAGGCCTTTGTTCACACCCCGGAGCCGTGTGAGACACTTTTTTTATGGATGGCCGCTTTTTATTTGACTTCTTTTGGACTGAAGCACTGCAACACCCGCTGACTGCAATGATAGAGCTTGGAATAGCCAGGACAATTTTTAATATAACTCCGACTGGATTCGTCTGAAAGAAGAAAGTCATATACACCTAGGATGCCTGGTGAGTAAAACACAGCCTAATTTTCATTTTTGGGTGAACTAACCCTTTAATGAAGTCAGATTGTGTTTGTCTATAATTGTGGCTTTAGGTGGAAATCATGGCATGCTTGGTAATCAGCACAGAAATCTAGATATTTTAAAAGGCTTCACAAACGTATTCTTGCCACTGTATCTCAAATGCATTCATAATGATTTTACAGTACTGATTTGCCTCATTAATGAATTTTGTTTCTGGTATTCATTACATGAGAAGGTGCCAAGAAGCCCATGGATTGCAGGAAAAGCCCTGCCTCCATTTTATTCATCCTACTATTTAATCCCAACTCTCCCAGCACGATGCTGTTTTTTTTGTAAAGGTGAGACATTGGCAGTCATGGCCTAATAGTTAGAGTGTTAGACTTGTAATCCAAAGGTCACAGGTTCGAGTCTCAGTACCAGCACAGATTGTATGTGGGGGGGAGTAAATGACCAGTGCTCTCTTCCAACCTCAATACCACTGAGGTGAGACTCTTGAGCAAGGCACCAAACACCCAACTGCAGCCCACTGCTCCGGGGGGCTGTGTGTTCTTGGATGGGTGAAATGCAGAGCACAAATTCTGAGTATGGGAACACCATACTGGGCCACATATCACATCCTTAAAGTTGCATCCAGGGTTTGAAATTAACTTTTTCACTCACCAGCCAATTTGGCTACCGTAGTGACGGGTACAGGGCTGGAATGGGGTTAAAATTCGACCCTGGACAAATCCAGCCTACCCGGCCCTCAAGTTCCCCTGTGAATGCTTTGCTGTGTTATAGGGCCTTCAATTGGAGTAAGTAAATAAATAAATGAAAACAAATAATTATATATTTCTGAATTCACAGCAAATGCAACAAACTAATAGCCTACTGCATTTTTGTCACATAGAAATGCACTTGACAGTATAAGCATTGATTTTGTGCTAGAACATAGGAAAT
>NW_015505191.1:2475773-2525388 GCF_001515645.1 Sinocyclocheilus grahami
CTAAATGAAGACAGTTTTAATTTTTGGGTGAACTATCCCTTTAAGAACTTTATAATATTTGTAAATGGAAAACACCTCATTTATAAGACACTGATTTTTATCTTTTAATCAGGCTCTTACTGAATTAACATTTTACTAAAATGAATTTACATTTATTTAAAATTAATTAGAATGAAACATTTAAAGAGAAATAAGCTATTAAAGTTTGTTTACATGCATTTTACCTTGTCGTGGCTGTTTTCAGGCAGAACCTTTAATGTTGTCATATCACACAACTGTATAACACAATTCTGTGTCATTTCTGAATGGATCGAGCGATTTGCGCTGTTTATTTCTTATAAATCGTGGAGGAAGCGCAGCGCTGTGAAGGAGACTGATCCTGCTCTGCTTTAAAGGGGTCATATGATGCTATTTAAATTTTTCCTTTTTCTTTGGATTGTTACAAGCTATTGGTGCATAAAGAAGATCTGTAAAGTTGCAAAGACTAAAGTCTCAAATCCAAAGAGATATTCTTTATAAAAGTTAAGGCTTGTCCACGCCCTCCTAAAACGCCTCGTTTAAACACCCCCACATGTCTTCGTCACTGTGTGGGAAGATTTGCATAACATTGCCCAAATGTTCACGCAAATAAAGAAGGCGTAACTTTGAATCTCGCTGTAGAAAGACTAAAGTCTCAAATCCACAGAGATATTCTTTATAAAAGTTCAGAGTCAGCTACATCTACCTAAAATGGCTCGTTCTAACACGCCCCCACATACCTACGTCACTATGTGGGAAGATTTGCATAACGCCGCCCAAATGTTCACGCAAAGAAAGAAGGATGTAACTTTTACTCCTGCTGTAGTATTGTTGTTGCTGCCGCCATGTCGTGAAGGCGCTGTGTTTCGTTGTGAAAGCGAAACTACTTTGTTTGGCCTTCCAAAAGAGGACCATATCTGCTTCGTCATGCCTGGAGCTGATCCGTGCTGGTCGCTGAGGAAATACTACAACTTTGCGCTGTGGATCGCCGGATCGGCTTTCACCATGGACGAAGTGGAGTCCAGCCCGGTGTCGTCACATGTGGTTGACGCTTTGTTTCGTTGTGAAAGCGAAACTACTTTGTTTGGCCTTCCAAAAATGGACACGACTAGAAATCAGTGGTTAAGTTGTATTTACAACACTGTTCCAGAACAGTTCAACCCAAATATTCAGATGTGTCCAGCGCATTTTACGGAGGACTATTTACTGATCCTGGGAGAGTAGACTACAATGCCAGCTGTTCTTACTGTAAGTCTCAAAGAAAGTACGTTTTTTATATTTAAAGACTTTTTATATTTTATATATTTAAAGCACGTTTTTTGGGCAGTGTAGAGTAGCACTTGTTGTTTGTAGTTTCTCCGATCACAAATGCAGACATGGTTTTATGTTTACGTCGCGGGATGCAACGCAACGGGCAAAAAGACAGTATAAGTCATTATAATCCGTAATTATGTCCCCACTGGATGCAACGAATGCCACGTTTACAATGGGTTTTCATGTTTTTGTCTCATCGCTCCGGCCGGACAGGGCATCACAGTATGGTGAGGGGCGTAACATTTCTGTCACACGCTTGAGGTATTCGGCCAATCACAATGCACTGGATAGCTGGCCAATCAGAGCACACCTTGCTTGTTCAGAATGATGAGCTTTGTAAAAATCGACGCGTTTCAGAAAGGCGGGGCATAGAGGAGAAACAATAATGTACAGTATGTGGAAAATAATGTGTTTTTTAACCGCATCATATGACCCCTTTAACGCACGGCTGGCAGATGCACCGGGTAGCACCGCTTCACACTTTTGGAGTACTTGCTTTTTGCAGTTTCGCGTGGGCTCCTTTCCAACTCATCCTGAGAGAACATAGGAAGAGGAACTTGGCTAGTGGCTGCAAGATGCTGAACTGACTTCACCAACTGAACCGTTCGCGTCACTGTCACCATTTCCCAATCATCTTGGGCATTTAACCTGATCACTCATCTTGTGGCACTCAACCTTCAGACGAAACACATCCTGTATTCCTTCTTCTCGTACGACATCAGCTTCAGTAAGTAAGTAGTTGTAACTCTCATTCATGAGCTAATTGTCCTTGCTAATGGATCTCTGCTAAAAGTCAGCCACAACGTTCTTGGATCCTGCAATATGCTTTATGTTGAAAGAATAAGGAGCTAATTTTGAAACCCACCTTTGTTCACAGACATTGAGTTTTGGCTTCGTCATAATATACGCAAGTGGACTGCTGTCAGGTCAGACTGTGAAGCTCTGCCCCTTGAGCCAGTGACTCTTTCGCACACACTCTACTTCAAATCCAGAAACTCTAGCCTATGCGCAGGTTACTTCTGTGACATGGTCAGGGTCTTGCTGGCAAAGGCAACAGGCCTAGCTATTTCTTCCCCTTCTGGAATTTGGGAGAGCACAGCACTTAAGATCAGAAGGACCAAGTCCACCAGGAAACCTGAGAAACAGGGAGAGGCCAGATAACAAATACTACTATAAATTTGGAGAGAGACAGGGATTTTTCTAACAGGAATGTTTTGAAATACTTCGTTTTAATCTCTATCTTTATTTTAAATTTGATAAGAGACAAATGCATAAACAAGGATAGGAAAATGGGTCCCTTGGGAGTCTCTTGAGCACTGTTCATCCATCTCCATGTGACTGATCTTTGTTTAGCTCTACATTGTGTGTATGGATGAACAGGACCAAGCAACAGGAATTACTCAGACCATATTTTATTCTGCATGAATGAAAGAACACATAAATCAAAACAAGCTTGAATATGTGGCCTTCTCTCACATTTGTAACATCAACCTCTCGTCAATCGCACTTCCCGCAAACTAAAGCACATTTACAGTTTTCATGTTTCTCATATAATCAAATCAAATAGTGTTCAACATATTTCATAAAAAAATTAAGCTTTTTACATAAATTCAAAACAGTATTAACAGAAGCATGAATGAGAACATACTGTACCTGCATGAATAAAAGGACACATAAAACAAGCCTGAATCTGTGACCTTCTCTCACATTTTTAACGTCAACCTATCGGCGAAAGGGATTTTGTTATTCACACAATCTTCATACATGTTTAACCCTTGTGTTGTGTTCAAAACCCTATCACACTTACGATGTTACAGGGCAAAAAGGACCCGGCCTCAAAAAATTGCTTATAAATCACTCATTATGCTATATTATCACCAAATATTGGATTCAATCTTTTTGCCAACTTCTTTTCTTTCATTTAGGACTGGTTTTGTATTTATATTTGCGTCTGATTAATCGTAGGCCTCATTTATCTGAGAGTAGGCACCTCATTTTTTGAGTGAAAAAAGCATTATTTATGAATAATTTTCACAATATTAAATAAAAACTGAAGAAAATTTGCACTGTTTATCACAATAGTGTGCTTTAATGTTTAATCAGGGAGTTTGTTTTAAAAGGCTTTTATTTTGTACAAAATGGCACAAAGTCACACTTGTGGTGTTCCCGGTCAAAAATGACCCGGCCTCAAAAGATTGCTTATAAATCACTCATTATGCTATATTATCACCAAATATTGGATTCAATCTTTTTGTCAACTTCTTTTCTTTCATGTAGGACTGGTTTTGTATTTATATTTGCTTCTGATTAATCGTAGGCCTCATTTATCTGAGAGTAGGCACCTCATTTTTTGAGTGAAAAAGATCACTTAAGAGCACACAATATCAGTGGCATGAGGTGGATTTATGAAATCAAGAGGCAAAGTCTACCTCTGTGTTCAGTATTACATTGACAGTGTAATCATCCGATTATAGTGATGAACAAAACATGACAGGTGGGCATTATTGACAAGGTAATCAGCTTTCACAAGACTTTTCACTAGTATGTTGTCCTTCTTCCCTCACATTCACAGCACACTATAGAAGCTTGATAAGAACTTTAAGAAGTCTTATTTTTGAGTCAAATATTTATAGTCAATTATTTTCTCAGCCCAGGTTTTTTTTTTCTTCTTCTTTTGAGGAGTTGCATGCTTCCCCTCTCAAAGACCCCTTGGTTATATGTACATAAGATAATAATTAGTGCATAGAATTAAGATTCACTTCCATAAAATATTCTTTACACAGTCGACACTGGGAGCTTTGATGAGTGATTCCCTTTTTATTCAGATATTCTCACATTTTTATCCATAGCTTGACTGGACTCTTTACTTCACACATGGGGATTGAAATGTAAGCGCCGTGTTTAGAAACATGGGTAACACTTTATTTTAAAGTCCAGTTCTTACTATTAACTAGTTGCTTATTAGTATGCATATTACTAGTATATTGGCTGTTTATTAGCATTACATATTATTGCCTTATTCTGCATGACCATGTTCTAGATCCCTTAATCCAACCCAATACCTAAACTTAACAACTACCTTACTGACTATTAACCCTTGTGTTATGTTCAGAACCCTATCACACTTACGATGTTACAGAGCAAAAAGGGCCCGGCCTCAAAAAATTGCTTATAAATCACTCATTATCCTATATTATCACCAAATATTAGATTCAATCTTTTTGTCAACTTCTTTTCTTTCATGTAGGACTGGTTTTGTATTTATATTTGCGTCTGATTAATCGTAGGCCTCATTTATCTGAGAGTAGGAACCTAATTTTTTGAGTGAAAAAAGCATTATTTATGAATAATTTTCACAATATTAAATAAAATGTGGAGAAATGTGTACCGTTTATCACACTAGTGTACTTTAATGTTTAATCAGGGAGTTTGTTTTGAAAGGCTTTTATTTTGTACAAAATGGCGTTTAGTCACACTTGTGGTGTTCCCGGTCAAAAATGTCCAGCCATTCAGAGTGAAAGGGAAAGATCACAAAAAAAGGACCTTTATTTTGAAATGCTTTTATTTTCTGTAAAGGGGCAAAAAGTATCACTTTTGCTGTTCCCTGTCAAATCTGAACATTGTAGCATACGAGAAATAACACATTAAAGGGTTACTTCACCCACAAATGAAAATTCTGTCATTAATTACTCGCCCTCATGTCGTTCCAAATCCGTAATACCTCAGTTCATCTTCGGAACACAAATTAAGATATTTTTGATGAATTCTGATAGCTCTCTGACCCTCCCATAGACAGCAATATAATTACCACGATCAAGGTCCAGAGACGTAGCAAGGAGATCGGTAAAATAATCCATGTGACATCAGGGGTTCAACCGTAATTTTACGAAGCTTCGAGAATACTTTTTGTGGGCAAAAGAAAACAAAAATAACGACTTTATTCAACAATTCGTCTCCTCCGCGTTACACTGGTGCCATTTTGGAGAGTATCCACTGAACGCAAACAGCGTATGCTATTCTGTGTCAGCTGCTTCACACGGATACATTGTTTTCGTTCAAATCAAAGCGTAAACAACATAGACATCGTATCCGCGTGACGGAGAGGTTAATCAACATAGACATCATATCCGCGTAATGGAGAGGTTAATCTCGGTGCTCATCACTTAATAAGAAAGCTGCTAAAACTACAGTACTGATGGAAAAAATATTGACTTTGATGTAAGGGTTACCTCCTGTGTATTCTTTGAAGTTTACATTTTATGTGTAATTTTCCATTTAAGTTATTTTTTATTTTAATTTATTTAAAAAGATGTTTAACTTTTTATTTATTTGTTTTTGTTCTGTTTATATTTCATTTTTATTATTCTTTATGTATTTATTGTTTTGTATTCTGGGTGTGTGTATTTTATTGCTATGACTGTATCCCCTGTGAATGTTATATCTTCAATAATATGCATTCCTCATTTTAAGATTAAAATTGCAAAAAGGACAAGTAATCATTTATCAGTTTATTCAGCAGAAATGATAGCCATTCTGATAGCTCTTAATTGGGTCGAGGAAATACAGCCATTAAGAACAGTTATTTGCTCAGACTCTTATTCTGTCTTAATAAGTTTATTAAGTGGCAAGTCTACATCTAGACAAGACATATTATATGATATCCTACAAAGCATGTTCAAAATTCACCAATATAGATTAAGTATTTCATTTTTATGGGTACCGGCACATGTTGGGATAGAGGGAAATGAGGAAGCTGATCAAATGGCCAAGAAGGCATTAAAACAAACCGATATAGATATAAATATATCACTTAGTAAAGCAGAAATGAAAGGAATAATCAGAGGGGCTATGATTAGGAAATGGCAAAAGATGTGGGATAGGGACATAAAGGGTCGGCATCTATACAACATTCAAAAACAAGTTGGAAATGGAAGGAAAAACTTTGGAAGTAGGAAGGAGGACACAATAATATCTAGACTCCGAATTGGTCTCACAGCTCTTAATCAATCATTATTTATTATTGGTAAACATTAATCAGGTAATTGCAATAATTGTGGTATACCAGAGACTGTGGAACATATCCTATTACATTGTGAAGCATATGAAAGAGAAAGAATGCGATTAATAAAAGAATTAAGTTTGTTGAATATTGAAAGAATTACAATTAAGACAATACTTGAGTATGCTTCAGCACAGTATAAAGTCTATAATGCAATTATTAATTATTTGAAAGCAATAGGTTTAATAAATAGAATTTGAAGATCACATAATGAAGTATATAAAATAATTGTATCCTTGTGTAATACTCCTTTGGTCAAACTAAAGGTTATTTGATATTTTTTTTATTAGTTTTTTTATTTTTATTTTAATATTATTTTTTTTAATATGCTGTCACCAATATACGTCATGCTCCACACTCCGGAATGAAAACGTTTTTCAGGAGTCGCGGCAGTAGAGGCGGCGCAACTATAACGACATGTGAATAATCCCGCCCAATCTAAAGTGGCACTGAACTGCAGTGGAAACGCAAACCGAGCCGTACCACACTGAGCTGAGCCGAGCCGAGCCGTACCACGCGGTGGAAAAGCGCCATTAGTAGGCCCTTTCGCACCGCTTTAGTTCCAGAACTAAACGTACGGTACTAAAGTACTGGGACGATTTTGCGCGAACTATTTCCCAGTACCATTTAAAGGGTTGCATTCGCACCGACAGTGTGTACTAAGAAGTGACGTAAGCTGGTCGACAGCGACGTCATTTGTGCGCGGCGTTCAACAACAGAAACAAAGAAGAACAACATTAACAACAGGAGGATGGAGGACGCTGTGATCGGAGCTGTGTTTTTGTTGTGTCTCGCGGGTTTCACAGTGGACATGGAAAGTCGACGTATACGTAAAGCGATTGAAAGAACGGAAAGGAGGACTAAGAATCTCCAACGACAACTGGCAGTGCTACATTTGCTACAAGTGCCTGCACTTCAGCGTCCGTCCATCTATCGCTGTTCTCCATACTTGCGAAATAAGTTGACATGCTTACAGTATGTTTACACGGTGTTTTAAATCATGGCGGGGGAGGGCGTTTTCATACGTGTTTGGCCAATCAGTGTCTACTTACGTCACGATTAGTACCAGTTGTGCTGGTTAGACCCTGCTCCGGAGTAGGAGCTAATTTGGTTCTCGAAAAAGGCAGTCCGGTACTAAAATCGCTCCCAGTTCCGGCGGTGCGAACACGCTGAAAAGTGGGTAGTTCCACAATTAGTTCTGGTACTATGAAAAGTTTCCTGTGGTGCGAAAGGCCCTATTGTCAGGTCCAAGTCCACTTTTTGTCAAGTCTTAGTTCTTAATTGCTGGGTTTCAATGAGAGATGTTTATTAATGTCTTGTTATTATTACTGTGTCCAAAACGTCATGTCAAGTTCGAGAATAAGTCCACTTGAGTTCGTCCGAGTTCATACTTGCAGTCTGAGTCTTAGTACCCCAATCTTTAGTAATAACCTTTCAATCATTTCCATTTTGCTCCTATTGGAAAATGAATGGTAAACATGCTACTTCCCTTGAGTCAACAATCATCGTCATCAATTGGACATCACATAAGCCCGCTTCATACTCACACGAGAACAAACACAGAGCACATCCCTCTAATACACACATCCTCTATTACTGACTGATCCATCTTAATAGTTGTTCATGAATGATATTGCCTTCGCTGTAAAAAAAATTCCACCTCCTGCAAAATAAGTTTGATGGACTTTAACGTTAGTGTATCACAAACACTTTAAATAGCTGACTCTCTCTGGCACAACTAAATATTAGATTTCAAATGTAATGTGCTCGATCTCGATTCTCATTTAGGTGTATATCAGTCCACCATGCTGACTACTGCTGTACTTTGAGTTCTTCGGAGTCACATCACTTGGTCCTTACATCCATTAGTCCTTTTTCCTTACATGTTCAGTTGGTCGTCTTTACTTTTTAGAAAGCCAGTGACTGTAAGTACTGCAAACTTATGGTGTACCATCAAAACCATACTACAACATTTACACATCCTTGGACTGGAAATCCCCTCCAGTGATTCAGAACTGTAGGGGATGGAAAAAGAAATTAAAACATGCTTATCAATCTGCATGCAATATACAATTCCAGTATAATCCTATTTGCAGGTGTGTTTGTCAACCGTTAGTAATTTACTCCACAAAACCAAGTCTGTTGAGTGTTAAACACCAACTGGAAGGTTGAAAGGTGTGTCAGACAGATACCACACTGTTTAAGAATAGGTTCTTCGCCTGGGCCAGATAAATGGTCTTTCATTCAGCATTATCTTTTAATGTGCAGAAGTCATTTGTGTGTACTTTTCCGCACAGTATATGGTTAGTACACACTGCACCTGGCAATTTTCTCTTGCACAGATGTTCAGTTTAAGAGTTTCACTTTTCAGAATTTCATTGTCGTTGGAAGCACCCAGTCCAGTCTGGTTTTATCCTGTATCTTGGTCTCAATGATCTATTCATGTATTCAGCAAAATCACTATTCCAAAGAGGTTTTAGTCTGTCAGATTACAGACTGCCTCTGTTCAATGCTAAACAGTCTATCAGAACATCTTCAATGAACAAAAGCAGACACAAAGACTTCAAAAGAACAAAAGATTCTCTTACCACAAGTTTTTTATTCAGGCAGTACAGAGAAAATGCAGCATGTTTCCTGATCCAGTAATCAAGGAGACACACACAAGCAATCGAGAGCTAATTAAAGTGACCTGAAATAAACAAGGTGTTTCGTATATTCTGTATGTTTTTTGTTTTTTTGCATAGTTGTTTCTAGATATACCTTTAAATCGTTGTGTAGTAAATTGTTGACCGTGGCTTTATAAATTGAATCTTTGAAACAAATATTTGTAAAAACTTATTATTTGTTTGAATTTCAAGACAAGTCTACAGATTTATGAGCGAACCACAAAAACATGTTACATTCTGAAATGCAGATGTATGCGATTGCCACCTAGAGGTAAATAAAATGAACAGGATGGGTTCTTACTTAAACTTAATAGACCTGATTTTTAAAATCAAATGACAAACAACTCTTAATGAATCAGTTCATAAATGCACATTTAAAAAGTTTTAACATAAAACACACATAATTTCACCTGCTACCAACATTTGGGTGCAATTTGGCTGTCACAACACTTAATAACTATATTCAAAATCTGCCTCTTTTGTGGATAGTACATGGGTAGTCATGTTATTTAATAACAGTTTCAACATAAAGAATAAGAGTAAACCTCTCAATAAACCTGAAAATATTAACCACATGGTTAAACATTTTAGTATTTCTTAAAGCACCTAAATAATAGGTCATTAAAAAAAACAAATGCCTGCTTAATGCTGTTTCTATACTAATCTCAAATATACATTTATGCCATCAGGAAGTAAAACGAATTTTTCAAAAAACAAACAACTCTAGACATAAGTGACATCCAAATGACTGTTTTTAACCCAGTTGACAATCTTGCAACTTTTCTGGTTAATTCTCACCCTGAGACTAGTGCCAGCTTCTAACCTGATTGCTCGATTCATAGTGATCGACTGAAACCAATAATCTCTACAAAGCATAGACTCCTTAGCGCTTATAATCTCTCTCTCTCTTTCATAGTTTCTATGCTGCTGTGTGACATTGACCACTAAAGTCAAATCTGTACCAGGCTCACACTGGCCATAGGCTGTACGGTATGAGATCCTAAGATTAATCAAATACAGGCCCTCTGTGGAGATGTGGAGGACTGTTTGGTTCTCCAGCTTGAAATTTTGGGAGTCATAGCCATCATCCACGTCCAACCACTCGATGGGCTGTTGTTCTGAACAAGCATGCATCTGTCTTAAAGCTGTTTTAAGAGAGAGACAATAAGTCAAAAGACAAAACACTGTGTAGCTTGACCCTCGGTCACAAAAATGTTCTGACAGGTCTCTCAAACAAAATTCAGGGGGTCTTATATACATATCATGTGACATTACTTTTTTGATGGTATAATGACACTTAAAATGAATTGCCTACAGTAGGCTACATTAAGTTCTTTTTGACTGATTTACCACTAGTTAAACGTACGTTCAAGATGAACAGAGTGTCCTATTGGTGAATCTGTAGTTTTCAAAGCCTCTTGATGAGCGCCTGAGAATGCTTCCTGAGATGTAGAGAAAAACAGAGACAGTTTTCAACTCCTCCCTTTTGACTAATTATTGGATGCATTTAACTATCATATTGATTTCATCAGACTGATAGTGTTTGATATTGTGGCTGTTTATCATTTTGTAAGTTTAAAATCAAAGAATTTCGACTTGTATTTTACCGTAGTATTTTGTTGGTGAAACTGTATCCACACCAAAGTCGCGAAGAACGTTGCGAGCAGCAGCGCGGTGGCCAGACGCAGTCGTGTCTCCTGACGCTTCATGGTCTGACAGTGCCGCATCAAGACCTGCAGCATCTGTCCCTGCTCCACGCCAAACTCGAACGTCTCAGCTTGAGCCATGTGCACAGATGAGATAATGCAACCACGTTACTTGGTCAGGCTGCCAGTGGCGCTGTTATTTATAGTTCATGTGACGTTGAGCACAGACCGCCCTCTCTCCTCTCGTCGGGAGACACCGTTACTCATCGCGCGTCTGCATGTCCAAACGCGCTGGACACCCGGCTTAAGTTAGTCATTGCATCAATCTGGAGGAAACCGCTTTTGTTCAGAGGTTCTCTTTCTCACATAAAGACAGCGACTTTGATTTGTTTGAACTTAGTCCTTGGCATGTCTTTGAAAAATAAAAATCCCTTTAGAGACGAGCGGTCACTATTAGCTTATGTTGCATGGCAGAAAAAAAAAACTATGCGAAGATGCATTAATCATAATTATAGCACTTAGGCAGAGATCAGGGGCCAGTTGCATAAACTTAGCCATCACGTTAAGACTGTTTCAAGAACTACTTTGACCAACTAGCAGTTGCCAAGGGGTAATCAGTCTTACTTTTCCAATACAAATAAGACCAATCTACCTTCTCATAACTGAATAAAAAAAGTTATGACCAGTCTTGAAGAAAAAAAAAATTAGATGACTAACTTTTTAAGAGTCTAAACAGTTTATGCAACCGGCCCCAGATCCCATGGCATCCCAAAACGACACAATAAACAAACTTTCTCAAGAGCAATTTTTTTTTACAGCTAAAATTGTACTTGTAAGGATATGTATACACAAAATTAGTGCAGCAGGGAGACCGTGCCAAATTAGACAACTTCAAGCTGTTGTGGTCGTGCTGTGACGGAGGTCGTGTCAGTTGTAGACATTAGTATCCGTCACAGTGTTGCCAAGTCCGCGGTTTTCCCGTGGAATGTTGCCGCGGGTTGGAACAGAACGCGATTTTTACCTTGGGACCCCCTCGAAACGCGTTTAGTTGGGGCTAGTTTTGAGTAACAATTGGGCGAGTTTTGTTGTGTAAACCTGGCAACCCGCGTTTCTTGTTACAGTTACAGTGAAATTCCACAAGCACTGGCGGAGTCAAAAGTAACAATTTGTATATTATATTAATTTAAACAATTATTATCAAACAATTATATTCATTTAGTAACATAAACATATCTTAGTGTAGGCTATATCTTTAGAGTTTTATAATTCATTATCTTCTTGTCTATCCACCAGTTCACATTTACAACTGCTGTGTTTTCTGCGTTAAAATAAGGTTTGTTTTTGGCTTTGGTCTAAACAAAGAGAATGGCATATTGAAAAATGCAAATTCATTCTCTGCCAGCAGGTGGTGCTTTTCGCCAGGAATATAGCCGTTTCCCCCATAACTGCAGTGAACAAAGCGGCGCCTGACTTTGAAACTTGCAGTGCTCATATTTAATCAATTAAACCATAGCCTTTTGAAGTGTAAGCTATATCTCAATTTACATGTATATTTCATTTTTTTTAACTGGAGCACCACCTGAGTCTTCTCCTCCTCCTATTTCTACCAGTGATCTATTCCGCCAAGACCAAATACTTTAACATTGTCATGTACATTACCATGCCAATCCCTCCGAGAGTTGTCATGACAGAACTAAGATTATCCAATAAGCTCTGCTCCTTTTTACCACCATTACTTTGTCTCCTGCTCTTCTCTGGCTTTACTCAGTCAACTCTTGGCTGATAGAAGACAATAGAGTTTTGGGTACGAGACAAGACTTCCTATTAATGGGTTTTGGCTAGTGCTGACAAGTTTATCTGTTAACAGACAAAACTGATATTTTCTGACAGGATCTGGTGTCTGGGGCTGGATCTGATATTTGTGGCATGGTCAGTTATTTATGGACATTAATAAGCAAGCCCCCTTTACATGGTGCAACTAATGAAAGTACAAATGCTCGATGGAAGCTCTACATATTTCAATCTGCTGGACAGACTGCTCTGTCCAACTCTTCCTTTCCACCTAAAGCCAGTGTTATCCCACCCTAATGCCTGTGTGATCTCTTCAAGCAAAAAGAGATGGATAAAAAATCTTAGTCAATAACATCCACTCAAATCTGACGTGTAACGCAGGCTCATAAATCATACTGTGCTGGCTCATTTAGCCACAGGAAAACTGGACCCCTAACTGAGCCTGGTTTCTCTCAAGCTTTTTTCCTCCATTTCTGTCACCTGATGGAGTTTGAGTTCCTTGCACTTTTGGCTTGCTTAGTTGAGGTTTAAAGAACACAGTTCTCAGTAATATCATCAATTTGACAGAACTAACGTTATCAAATGAGAACAAAACTGAATTGAGTTGAATGACACTATTGTCTTCTGTAAACTTACTTTATAGCTAAATTTAATTTGTTTAAAATTGACAATTTTTGCAACATCAACTGTCATTGAACTGAACTGAATGAATCTCGAACTGATTCAAGCTTCAAATGATACTAGTGATTAGTTGAGCTGCTTATCGCCGAATTGAAATTAATTGATTGACTTTATATAGTTATTGAACTGAACTGAACCAACACTGAACTGAGACATGATTGTCTTAGAACTGTTTTATAGCAGAATTTGGATTTGTCTCATTTTTGAAGTTTGCATCAGTATACAATCTGTATTGTATAAAGTGCTATATAAATAAAGGTGTTTGCACTTATGAATTAACTGGAATGCAGGATTGATGTAGACTGCACAAACACAGAATTTAGCTGTTTTATGGCAGAACCCTATAGGGATTGTAATAGTACTGCAATTTACTAATACTGCCAAAAAATTAAAAACCGTAAAATGGTTAAGTAGATAAATTGTTTATCACTAAATTTAATTGTAAAGACTTGGAGCGACACTTCTTGACCAATGTGTTTTATAAAGTGTCATCAAAGCATCTATGGAACCGTCCATATGAATAAAAAGAGAAATGACGAAATCCACACTGGACAAACTCTTCCTGGACTTATGAGTCACACTAGGTCACACTATAGTCACGCAGGCAATCAGAGAAAATGGTTCAACTTCCTTCAGTCAACATTCTCATGGATAAACAATTTAGAACAAAAATCCCCATCTCCATAGACAACAAACCCAGATGCTTTTATTTTCCCCTGCATTATATGACTCATTTTTGCAGATCCAAAGAAAAAGAAAACAAAAACAGAGAAGCAAAAGCAACTTAAAATTGAAAGGACCCAAGACCTATTAGAAGTAGGTACTTGTAAAAGAGTGGTGTAGGCCTGTAGTTATAAATTTTTCCAAACAGATGTTGACAGAAGGAAGTTGAACAATATTCTCTGGTTGCCTGTGTAAATTTGATTGTCTTTGTATTCTGGTTTCCCCTTAATGTGACTCATACGTCTACACAGGGCTTATCCAGTGTAACTTTGATCAGTTCTAACTCCTCCCCAACTTGATGCTGCTTTATGGTGACACTGGACAAGAAGCTTAGTACCAAGTCTTTACAATTTGAAAACATTGGACTGTCAGTGTATGCAAAACCCTCCCATGTCACTTACATAGTTTTCTATTAAATTTGACAATATTTATCCCAAAACGCTGTTCATGTATATTCACCCTAGGCTGAAAGATTATGTACATGCATTTTTAATCCATTTTACCTTATAGATATCTTTTTAAAAGCAATCGTTTTCGATTGCTGCCTCAAACTTGAGCATGAGTAGCTACGGAATGACATATCTGGTGTAATTATATATATATATATATTAGTATATAGTAGGGGTTGCACCGACTAGTCGACTTCAATGCTCTGCCATGACGCTTTAAGCTTGACGCCTGGTCCTATAGACGGCGCAACAGGATAAGAAATCTTAGAAGGACTTCCACATTTACGCACCGTTTTCAAACAGTTCAAGTGACAAATTGAACGGGAGAATGCACGTTTTAAACAGCTTATTATTGTACAGGTAAATGAATCGCCGTTCTAATCGAATGCGCTGCTGCACTGTAACGCACACACATAGGCTACAGACAGTAGCGCGTACATCACGCGCACAGAATCATTCAGCGCGGAAATGTATTGTCAACACTGTTCTGTGATTTCTCAATAAAATAGCTTAGAAACTGAAAAGTTCAAGCATATATTTCTTAATAACTAAATTCCACAGCTTCACTACTAGTAGAGAGACGCTGCCAGGTCGAATGAATTCACACACGCAATCGCTCTCACTAATGCATTCATATTAATGTAATCTTTACTGTGCTACTTTATCTGTATCTGATTTAGAATGAGCAGAAATCTGTGAGAAAGATAACGACCCAAAGACAAAAGAACTGATCAGAAAGCTGTTATAGGAGCAACAGCCGTAGCTGTGCACGAGGTGTTTGTCTCAGCTCCAGACTTATTTGTTCATTAATGACGTCATCAGCGACTAGTCGACTTCGACTCGACTTTCATCACATAAAAGTCGACTTCAAAAAATCAGAAGTCGTTCAACCCCTAATATATAAATATATATATATACAGTGCCCTCCGTAAGTATTGAAACAGTAAAGACAAAATTGCTCCGTTTGCTGTGGAGTCGAGACATTTGCAAATATGATTAAAAGATGAAAATGAGACAAAACTACAGTCACATTTTATTATTAGCAGTTTTAACACATACATGTTTTCATCATTAAAATTGAGAGGGCCAGAGACAGCCATACATGCCCATGCCATGACACCACATCCGCCATGCTTTACAGATGAGGCTGTATGCTTAGGATCATTTGCAGTTCCCTTTATTCTCCACACATTTGCTTTCCCATCGTTTAGATAAAGGTTGATCTTTGTCTCATCTGACCATAAAACTCTGTTCCAAAACTCTACTGGCTTTTGTAAACTCTAATCTTGCCTTTCTATTTTTGGTGCTGGTCAGAGGTTTGCATCTTGCTGTGTAGCATCTGTAATTCTGTGTCAAAGTCTCCTGCGGACAGTAGATTGTCAGAGCATCACCCCAGCTGTCTGGAGGTTGTTGGTGATTTTACAGACCCACATTTTAGGGTTAATTTTTTTTTCACAGCTTTTATGATTTGTCTGTCATCAACTACTGTTGTTTTTCTCAGCTGATCAGGTCTCCAAACTCTTGATTTCTCCATGCCCTTTGTTTTTGCTGTAGCTAACTGACATCAAAATTGCTTGCTTTTCTCTCAGCATCAGCTCCCTCGTCTTCATCCTGGTTTGTGTGCCATCATCGATTGCAAGACTCAGAATGCGGAAGCAATGGATATAACTGATACGACACATTCCCTGCTTTTAATATCTGAGGAATTAATGCAGCAGGACACAGCTTATCACTCAGAAAGATCTGTGAGGCAACTGTCCCAATACTTACGCTCACATCAATATCAGATAGTGGGATGAACTCTAAAAGTGCTGATCTTCTTAGCTGGTAAAACATTTGTGTGTTGAAACTCCCAAAAATAAAATGCGACATTCTGTAGTTTTTTATTTATTGTTGAATTCTTTAATTTACATTTGTCCATAATGTATTACCATCCACTCATCCATCCATACGGCTTATCTTCTGTAGGGTCACAGGAGGTCAGGAGACTGTGCCAGCATTTTGGGCCATGTAAGCTAATGTATTCCAATGTATGGATTTACTCAGTCAGGACGGTTACAAAAACGTGATTTATTCATTCACAATTTCTTCATTAGCAACACTTTAAAGCTTAAATTCACAACTTGACTCAACTGAAACCCTGTAGCTTCAGACTTGACTCACCTTTTTTCCGTCAGATTTAAAGTCTCCGCCACAGGGGGGCACTACGTACCGCTACATCTAGGCCTACATCAACTAAATCCGCCGTTCTCGCACACTTTACTTCTGGACCTGTTATAGACCTCCTTGTTCAGCATCCAGATGTTATATCGAGAAGCATTCAACTAAACATTTTTGATTCCCAGAATGTTCTAGGAATCATAGTTAATGGCTGTAAACAAATAAAGAAACAAAACTAATTACAAATTTAGATAACATTTAGTAAATTCTCATTAGGTTGTCACACAAAAATCTCCTACAATGTAATGTTGGTTTATGGTTATGGTTCTGCCAGTTTGACATCAACTATTTTTTTCTCTCTGAATAATTATTCTATAAGCATTATTATTTTATGTTTAATTTGCTATTCTACCCAAGTACAAAACAAATAACTCAGACAAAGTATATGGTCATACTGTCATATTTTGTACAATTTTAGTTTAACTTGAATGTTTTCTTTGTACTTTATACCTAGGAAACAAGTTCTATTTAAGTGTGGTGTTTGCTAATGTACAGAAAATTACATACACAATATCTGAGGCATGCAGAGGGAAAACATATTACTTTATAATTATTAGTTTAAATAAAAATATTACAAATTACATAAATATAATATTGTTTGCATATATGAGAACAGTAAAAAAAAAATAAAAGTAGTCAATTGAAAAAGTGTGAACGATTACATTGTTAGTTACAACACAAGTAAGGGCTTAGCTGTGAAAGAACAAAACTTTCATAAAAAAAAAAAAATTCATATTTAGTCTCTTATTTAAACATATTCTTAAGACTTAGCAGGTTTGATTCATCTGAATACAAAAAAAGTAAGCATCATCATAAATGGTATTTTCCTGACTGAAAAAATACTGGGTTTGAAAAAGAAACTTTCCCACTCGCTAGAAAAGAAAAACACTCCGCTGTCTTATTAAAACAGCTGATGTTGTTCAGATTCATATGGCTTGTTTGACTGATTGGATTAGTGTAACTAGTGGGTTTTTTTGAATGTGGAAAAAAAAACCCACCCCTAGTCACCCCCATAAGAAAAAATAATTCCATGACATCCCTGCATGAACAAATAAATGCTTCTGTGGCTGGATGAATCTGCTTACAGCTAAAAACTAGCTCCACATTTCAAGAACTTTGAAAAAAAAGCTGGTTTCTTGTCTTGAAAAGAAGCACATATTTACACAAAATATTGCTCCATAGCTTTTGATACAATGAACATTTATGTCAAACACTGATGCTAGACAAAGATAGGTTAAGAGGTTTTTACATTCAGCTGTCGATGATTAAAAAAAAACACTATGATTATATATACACAGGAAGATGCCTTTCACCGCAGAAATACCCACTTGCTCAGAATTAGCTTACTATTGTTTAGTAAAACAATGTTCGTTTGCAGGCACTTATGACATCTTTTATGTACGTAATACATGAGAATCTTCAAAGTCAGTGCTCATTAACAGTATATCGTGCCCTTTTTTCATCTTGACTCATAAAAAAAACTGAAACAAAACAAACCTAACATATATCTGTTGAGAGGAAAATGTGTCATGCTTCTGAGAAGATCATGAGATGTGATCTTCATATTTCGAAAGGAAGAAGAAAAACACCAAGAAAGTATCACAACCCCCCACGCAATCCTTGTTAATGTCAGCGAGCATTTCCTAGTACAACAAACAGCTGGAAAATCTCAGGTGTTCTAGCAGCTGATCTTGAGACCGCATTCTTCCTAAAATGTCACATTTAAAGCTAACAAAAATATAAGAACAACCGCCATTGTAAAAACTGGACATGGATATGGTTTTCACCTGGAAAGCCAAAAACTTCTGCAATATATGCAACAATCTACCAGTCATCTGCCCATTTTATGATAGTGATAAAACTGGAAAAGGGTTGTGGTGTGCAGTTCACAAATTCACTCGGAAATACTCTCACTGATAACTGGCTTGTTGGCTGCATTTTCATCAGAAGGAAAGTGTTGAGCTTGGCGTCCTGAGGTGAGTCAATCACCACCTGAGTGTCGTGTGCGGCTGCAAATAGCTGCTTCTCCCCATCAGAACTGAAATACACTAAAATTTTGAGTTCTACAGTAGAGCTGCTGTTCTTCTGTGGGTTCAGTTGGAAGTTAACTTGTATGTAGACCAGGTAGACACCTTTCTCTCGAATGATCATCGACATGTTGGTGTGGTCCAGAATACTCTCATTCTTATCCCTGTATCCGTGCCACTCATCCTCCCAGATCAACCAATCACCTGTCTGATTGTAGCCCCGAGCTTGAAGAGGATAAACACGTAGCAAGAAGTTTCATTATAGAATCACAGAGGTTTATATTACGTTATGTCATTTCAATATTATACAGCTTTTAATGAGAAATGTGGACTTCATGTGAAACCATTTTTGTATCAGCATCTTTCATAAATAAAACAATTTGTGGACAATCACCTGTCAAAAGCCAGTGTTCCTGTGAGATTTGATGAACATACTTTCTTGAGAACATACTTTCTATTGCAGAGACTGTGCGATCAAAAAAGAAAAACATTAGTAAGCATCTCTAAGGTTTCCACCGCTGAACGAATGCTGGTTAAAAATGCCAACAAATAAAACTTGCACGACTAAACGTGCAATTCACAGCTGCACAGGAAAATGCGTTGAAGCAGACCACAAAAATGCATTACACTACATAACACACAGCGAGACCGCTCGACTCCCCACCCAAACATTCTCAGACTCCCACAAGCACACACGCACAACAAAAAGCACAACTGGCTCAGTTAGGCTATACATGTTACCATTGCCATTGTAGTAGCCCAACCACATTTACTATACTACCGTTAAACTAGTATAAATTAGAATGGAGATTCTTCAAACAGTAAGAGCTTTCAGAACCTTTCTACCATTTGCAGTAGCCTAGTTTTCTTTTAATATCAGTCGCGGTATCAACTTTTATTGTTTATTTCACTGACTACAAAACACGCAGTAAAGCTTATGTTTAAATCATTATGTTAAAAAAAATTGTTTAGGTACTTTTGAATGGTTATTGGTGTCAAATTATAACCTGGGCGCGAGTTATCGAGAGTTTTTGGCTAACGTTACACGTTTGAAATGGGGTTTCGAACGCTTTATTTAGTAACGACAATGACAAGTTAGTCCGAGCGTGTAGTTTCAACAGGAGTCGCATTCGCTGAGGAGGTTACCGTAGCAACAGTATTTTTTAAGTAGGCTATCTTTTTTATGTATCACAAATTATTACAAATTCTCAAGTGTTCTTCATTTTAGAACCGTTGCCACTTGCGCCCTCCACAGAGACGCTCTAAAACGCTGAACGTGGCTTAATGGACTAATACAGTGACATAAACAGAACAAAGTCAATATACACCTTACTGACGATGCACACTAACTATATACAGGCTAGAAGATGCACTTGTAATATAAACGCAGGGTTTTTCTCCCTAAGAATACCGTTTTAAACAAAAAGCCTAATGAGCAATCTAGCGTGAAGAAAAATGGAAATAAATGCCGCGAACAGTCGCCGACAAAATACACAGTATGTAAACATGAGGTAATATTGAGGTATAACTTACCATTCACGGTTCTAATTCTTTGGCATCCAGACACCTGTTGAAGTTACAGTAAGACATGTCACTTGAAGAGTAGATTGCACAGAAACAGAGCCAACGCAAAGAGCTTACATAAATGCACCCATTCGTGGTTTACAAACACGCCCTCTGCAACTTGATCCAGAAATGAACTATCCACATAAAATGTTGGAGAAAGCGCGAAGATAAGATAAGCACTGCCCTGTGTGTGTGTGTACCTAGCCTATGTGAACTGAGGATCGCTACTTTTTTCATAAAAATGTTAAAACCGAATGCTTACTAGAATGGTCAACTATCTTACTAGACTTTTATTCAACCAAATCAATCGCAGAAAGAAAGTTGTTCTTCAAAGTTTTCTACAGAATCCTTAACACCGGGTAATTTTATTGTCCAAATTAACAATATCTAGATGAAGAATCAAGACATTCTGAGGCTGTAGATCGGTTATATTTACCTTCGACATGAAGACATACGTCAAGCACGACGCGATTAAAATAAAGACCAAAGCTATCAATGTCCAGATAATATGCGCCCTGGCTGCCCGCGCTGTATCCATGCCTGCTCCTCAAGAAGTTGAAATAACTGCAGTCTCACACAAGAAATGACTCTTGTACCAGATGAAGTTCGCGGCTGTAATGAGATAGGCTGAGTCTCTCCCACGCGTTCAACGGTGCGCTATTGACTCGCATCACCTGTGGGTGAGATGAGGGTGGATGCGATCATGATAACAGAAAAGTATAGCTTTCACTATTTAAAGCATGCTTTCATACATTTGACTGATATCTTGTAATCGGAGCCAACATCTGGTTTCATTTGAGTTATCAGCACTGTTTGTAATTTCAATCTTTTATCAGATTGCCTGTCTGGAGAGTGGGTAAAACCTACAGCTACGAAAATAAGGTGAAGTGGATGGTGGATGGAGAACAGTCGTGTGTTTTAAGACACAAAAGTTTAAATCTTTAATCCTAAAAGGTCCTGAAGAGCGACAATGAAAATAAATCTTAAAGGGGCAGTTCACCCAGAAAAAAAAGAAAAAAAAAATCTGTCATCATTTACTCACCCTCGTGTCATTACAAACCTGTATAAATATCAAAAGGAGACATTTTGGAGCATCGCTTTAAAGGTGAATGAAGACAATGAATGAAAAAATCAAGTATCCAAAGGCTGCAATAATTACTGTAAAAGTAACAAAGTAGTCTACTTGTGCAATTTTGTGAGGATTGTGTTGCAATTTAGCAATGAAGTAATCATTTGTTTGAATCAGATCGTCTAGTGATTTGTTATACGTTTAAAATGTTTTTAATGATTCATTCATGGTTCTCAAATGAAACTCATTGAATCATTTAATGATCTAATTACAGGTTATGCATCACCCTAACCCTATTCGCCCCTGATGGTTGTAGGTTACCATATCACGGCGCAAGAAATCCAAACCACAGCATATCAATTCAGACGAGCCTGCTTCGACAGAATTGGTTTGAATAGTTTGGTTTGAAGCAAACTATTAACAGCCAAAGCTAAATAATGTAAAAATCACAAAGCAACAATAGTGAGGACAGTAGAATGTAACATTCATTTATATATATATATATATATATATATATATACAGTGGGTACGGAAAGTATTCACGTGAAAAATGTAAGGGGGTCTGAATACTTTCCAGAAACCACTGACCAGGACATTCCTTAGAATTTCTCCTTTTGTATTCTGCAGAATAAAGTGTGACACAGGTTTGGAACAACATGTGTAAATGGTGACAGAATTTGAATTTTTTTCAGAATTAGAACTATCTCTTTAAGAGCAAACATAGACCTCAAGTACTTCAGAGACCACCCATCTGGTATTTTCCCACAATGTTGACTGGAAGTCATAAGAAATATCTGTAATCAATCATGCAAACAAGGTCACCACATACGTGTGCTCCCATTGGGTGTGGGTGTTAGCAGAAGCATCAGCAAAAATTGTTATGCACTGTGCGTGTTTAGGTTTTGCTGGCACTTTAGGGACATTCAGTATGTTTGTGAGCATCTCACTGTTGATTCAGACACAGATTATGTTTTTCCAGTTATATATACACACACATATATATTTTTATATGACTCATTTTTATCGGTTACTCTATTTACAGAACTCACAAGTTAAATTTCCAAAAGAGGGCAGTTTCCCAGATGATATCAAAGTAAGTAAAAGAAAATGCCCGCAAATGTCTTCCATTTCGAAGGCCTACATGGCTCAGTGATGCCACAATGACATCAGATTCCACTTGTCAGCACTCGATTGGCTAAATGCTGTTGATTTCCGGCATCATGTGCTCAGATTAATTTAAATGTCTCGAGATTTGATGTGCATATCTGTTTTGTCATGACTGATTACTTGAGCGAAGTAACTGACTTGTTTGATTTTAAAGAACAATCTGAGGGTGCTGATCTCATGCTAAAGCTCAGAATTAGAGCAGGGAGGCTGTGTTGGCTAGGTTTGCATATTCTGCCAATATCAGAGCTTGATATTCAAAACATTCTCATAAACGGTATATTTTCTGTGTCACTGCAGGGTTTGTGGGATTGAAGGATGATCTCGACAAGAGCCTCAACTGTGTCATGGCAACAGTATTTCCAGGTAGGCAAGAGAGACATACGAAAGACTCACTACTACAACAGTTAGTTTCCACTTGAAATGCTCTCCATTAGCAAAATGGAAAAATGCAGTGTTAACTGGGACGGGAGATAAGTGAAAATCAGTCGTGTTTTCAATCACTCCCACAGCCAGTCTGCATTGTGTTTACAATATCGCAAACATAATCAACATTATCATCATATTTCTGTATGACACTTCAAGCCTTTTTTATACGAGGGAGCAGGTGACAAATGCAGGGGTGGATTAATGTGTACAATAACACCTCTTTTATGGTTTCAAAAGATAATTTCTCCATTATACATTGTTTCTGTGAAAAATGACTAACAATAATGAGGTCAGCGTTTAAGAACATGCTAAAAGTTAATTACATGTAAAATGTTTTATCTGTTAGTATTTAACAACATTATTTTACAATAGTCAAAGCGGTCTCTTTTTGCTCTCGTCCTATCTCAGGTAATGATATGCTGTAACCAAAACGCAGACCGTTAAAGGTGAGCACTAGCCAATGAGACTACAGATTTGCACATTAGTCCCGCCCACTGGCGAGCTCTCAGCGGCTTTCGCTTGGTCTTGACCAGGCTTTATACGAACGGCTACAGTAATTCTTGGTTCTGTTTTAATTCATGGCAAGAGTAAATTAATAAGCCAGCAAAAATAAAATGGGGAAGACAACTAAGTTGAATTACTTTTTTGCTTATCTATAGACGTTCACTTATTTCAGGAGGATGCTTTTTATTTGCTTTGAAGGAAAAATTAATGAAATGACAGCATGTACTTAGTATGACTTAAAAAAGTGACTCAGATTCTGTGATATTTGTTTGATATGACCCATTAATGGATACCCAGAAGGTGTGGGCGATTGCAGGAATACTCCCCAGCTATCTGCCTCTGACCTTTTAAGAAGGGTACAAATTAAAGATGAGAACATTTAAGTAGGTGGGGGGGCTTTTACAGCTATTCTCCACTGGATTGTTTTTCAGGATTGAGCAAAAGCAAATCGTTCATCTCAGAAAAGTCGCGATATGGAAAATCACTCTGTACATTAGAACTATAAAAGAAGATTGCAGTATGACTCAAAGACAAGCCACTAAGATCAAAACAGATTAAGCCGGGCTCACACTGTGCGAATTTTTTTATTTTATTTTTTTTTAAAAGTCTTTTAGGATTGTACTTGTCAGACTGTATGAACATGATGATCATGTCACACTGTGGGATCTCAGTTGTCATTAATGTCAGACTGTGCGACAGTCAAGACGTGTTAAAAACGGGTGCGCGCAAGAGAACTTGTCCGGAGTTCTACATTATCAACCCACAGTCCCACACACGTTCAGTGACTGCGAGCTGCATTGCTGTAATGACTGCGGTGACTGCGGGCTGTAATGTTGGCTATCATTAAAAGTATATGAATGGCGGTGATACCGGCGTATTTAAGAAGAATAGTGTAAGCAGAACTACACACCCACATGAAAACAGCAGCGCAACCGGTGTTTATGCGGTTAGAAGAAATCTCTAGCATTAATTATGATCATGGCTTGTCTTGAAAAACGAAGACAGTTTGATGTTCATCGTAGGAGAAGTCATACTGCAGGACTGTGCGCCAAATCTTCTGACACTGCCAGAATTTCGTCGGAGGTAAAATTTGATCGCAACGGCCATTAATCGGCTGTCGGTGAACATGTCAAACTAACGATCAAAGACTACAGATTTTAGCCTTCCTAAAAGGAATCTTTTAGGATTTTCAAAATTTGTCTCAAGACGGCCAAATCGTGGCCAAAATCGCACAGTATGAGCCAGGCTTGATCACATTTTTGGAATGTGTTTTTTAGAGTTGTGCATGGGCTTCTAAACACAGAACTCCTTTTGTGGCACTTATTACTAACCACTTTTGCTCAATAGAAATTGACAAGATCATACAAGAACATAACAGTTTATATAGCTCAGCTATTGAAAATATGCCACACGTCAGCATATTGCTCAAACTCAAATGTGCTATGTAAGGGAGGAGGGCTATAAATATTTGAATGCAATACAAGATGTTAAAACATGTTATAAAAACAAAACCTTTGAAGTCAGGCACTTGATTGATGCTACCATCACGATTCTTACACAGATGATGCCATCAGAAACACATGGTCTAGATGAAAGTGATGATTATACGAGACAAAGGAAGTTTAAGGTTATAGACTACATTCACTCACTATTTTCACAAAAATAACCAAAGAACTTCAGCTATGACAAAGGCATCTGAAGACCCAGAGTTTGTTTCATTTGGCCACCAGATGGCAGAATCTTTTAAGTATGTTGAGGACAGTATGAAGAGAAACTTAAGTCTTTGTTTATATTAGTCTATATTCAGTTGTCAGATGAACTTTTAACCTCCAAAGTAAAAAAAAAAAAAAAAAAGTATTTTTTTCCCCCTTTGCATTTTGATAGCAGACCTATAACTCAAAACACAGGAAACAGAACTCCTTTTGTGGCACTTATTACTAACCACTTTTGCTCAATAGAAATTGACAAGATCATACAAGAACATAACAGTTTATATAGCTCAGCTATTGAAAATATGCCACACGTCAGCATATTGCTCAAACTCAAATGTGCTATGTAAGGGAGGAGGGCTATAAATATTTGAATGCAATACAAGATGTTAAAACATGTTATAAAAACAAAACCTTTGAAGTCAGGCACTTGATTGATGCTACCATCACGATTCTTACACAGATGATGCCATCAGAAACACATGGTCTAGATGAAAGTGATGATTATACTGAACAGAAAAAAAGAAACTGATCTGAGCAATATAGTTTACTGTACATGTAAGAAAGGAGTCATGCTTTAACCTTTGCTTGATATTTGCGGTCTCACTAAAGGAACTGTGCAAACTGAAGTATTTACAGGTGACTTTGGGATGTACATAATGAGGTCATCTTAGTTTTGCAGAATATGTAAAATGCATCTGGTATAATTTTATTTTGTTTCTTTAAAATTATATCAACTTAATGTCAATAATGTAAAATACTAATGCTCATGCATTTGGACAAATGCAGTTTGGTATTTTGTTTGGTTTGAAAAACAGAACAGTGCCTCAAATACAACTGAGTAATAATTTTTCACAAAAGTGAAATGTTACAATAATAATAATAATAATGAAAGCACATATTATAGGAAAACTGGCTTTTATTGAAATTTTCACAGAGTTAGTTGTGAATGTGGTGCACCATGCATAATGCACAATGCATACATATGCAAAATTAAAACGCCGTTACGACATCAGTCTCTCCATGTGCGCATGAGTATGCTGGTCACAGAAGCAGGACTCGTTGTCATATGTACCAATACAATAGCAGGCTCCTCATGACAACCATTCTGTACATCTAATATTTACATAGTTTTGTACCAACACACCTCCGATAAAGACAGCTTCAGGATGGTGAAAGTAGGGAGAGAGCTAAAAGTAGATGTCCCAAGAGTCATCTGACATACAATCACAGATGAACTATTGCTCTTGCCTTCAAGTTCAGGCCATCGCCTATCAAGAACAGACTCATTCATACACACCCTTTTATGGGTTCTTTTACTGACAATTCCAATAATAATAATAATATATTATATTACCCCACTCAGCACCCACACATACATCCACACAGTCAAGTATGGGCACATATTCATCACTGAACCATTTGCTCAACTTGTTTTAGCCTGTGCTACACAAATGGCAGTGATTGACTACTGTCCAGTATGGCTGTTGGACCCATCAAGCATTATTGCTCATCAGATCATATATGTTCCCCTCCTCTGCGACTCACACAAACAGACCCTATAAGCCATCAATACGAGAGAGAGAGGTTTGTCCAAATAAATTAACCAAAATTTAAACTCCCAGTCAGACAAGTTGTGTCAAGTCCACACAACAAGGCGTGGCACCTTTTAACAGGTGGCCGGTGAAAAGTCACAAAGGAAAAGTGGATTGAGGAGAAAATTTCTGGAAAATAAATAAAACAAGTACAATTCCATACACCATGAAACAGTCTTCTAAATCCACTTTGCTGTTGTAAAACTGTGACGAGAATTAGTCAGGCTCTCTCCATCTGAGACTGACACACAGATCCTTTTTGGCCTGATAAAAACAAATCATCCCTCCGTGCAGTTTGCTTCGGCAAGAAAGCGCCTGCCAAAATTTAAATCATTCAGCATCTGATTTAGTATAATGTATTTCCATTGCACAATACACAGGCCTGCTCTGTATGCCAGGTCCAGTGTAAAGGCGCCCCCTGACGTCTTGCACCTGTAATAGCATGTAAGAAGCGACACTAAAACGGTGTGGTTTGCACACACAAAGAAAAAAACAAAATAAAACGTTTGTTGAAAACTAATGTCCACTTTGTGCATTTGAAATAGCATTTACAAAGGGAACGTGAGAATGGACGTATCTGCAAGTATGCAAATAATGTTAATAAGCAGATGCATTTGATTGATCTATCCACGTGTGATAAAACGTCATGCATTTCTCACTGTCGCTGTATTAATACTCACTCAGACATGCTTTATTGTCTAGTATTCTGTCACACATTAGTGAATTAGTCTCTGCATCTCTTCTCTTTCTTCAAAGCAAGGCAACATGTTTCAGCTGTGAATCGGCCAAGGCCTTCAACAAGGCAGGATTTTTTAACTTGGCTTTTCAGTTAAATGCACTGCTCATGTTCCTCATTCATTACTTTGTCTTCTTGCTCTGAAGTGCTTGTGTGAGTGTTTGATTATGTCCAGTGGGAAAACCTTGTCCGTGGTCCATCAGCATAAAATGAAAAAAATAAATCAGGGGTCCACATATCCACAGGTCCACAATCTGCCAAGCGTCGGGCCAGCGCTGATGTAGCAGGCCAGTTTCTGTGAAGGAACATCAGTTACACCTTATACAAACTACCAGGACCAGATAAAGCAAGTTGTCCATTGCCCAAGTCACTAACTTCATCTTCTAAAAGCCCCGATACATCTGCATTCGGTATGCTGTCGTGATAGCTGCTGAAGCTAATGTTGTCCTCCTTCAGCTCGATGGTCCAGAATGGGGCATTCAGCTTACGGTTCTGGTATTCTCGGTAAGTGTACACGCCACCTACCACCGCCAAGAGAGCAATGACAACTATGATGATGACGGCCAGGACAATGATGTTGAACTGGTTCCACGGAAGCGGAGTCACTGTGGTGGTGGTGTTGGGGGTGGAGCTGCCCAGGCTGCTCAGCAAAGTTGTGGAGAAGGTGGTGAACTGTGCAGTAGCATTGGGGCTGGAGCTCATGGTGGTGTAGTGAAACCAGTGGGTAGTGGTTGAAGGAGTAGTGTGGACGACTATGGAAAGGGCAAGAGAGAGAGAAGATCAGTTTGATACTGTATGCATCTAATAAAACGCAACATATCCAAATGAATAAAATTATGAATTAAACTCCAGTGATTGTCCAGTGATATTCATGTACTGCTGCGGAATATAAATTGTGAATGTGCGTTTATTGAATGCAATGGAAAAAAATACTGTTTACCATGACTTAGTAAGAAAACGAGTTTGTGGGCTGCATGCAGATAACAAACTTCAGTTTTAGTCTGAACAATAAGCAAATTTATTTGGTTCTTTTAATGAATCATTAAAAAAATGACTAAAAAAAGTTACTTTTTTGAATCAGTCTGACTGAACTTCTGACTCACTCACCGAACTGACAGTTATTATTGAACTGCAAGTTATCATCATGTGAATAATCGAGAGAGAGCAAAAAAGAGTAAAGGATAAGAAGCAACAAAGAGTAAGAGGAATGGAATGAAAAAGGGTGAGAGCAGCAAAACAGTACCATGTGGAGCCCTGATCTAGTGTAATGTAGATAACAGATGCTGCATACTGGTAGAAGGTTCACAGGAAGGAGCGATTCCATCTGTTCAGTAGAACAGACAATGTCAAACCATACGCAGTGTACATAAAGACTGAAAACCTACCTCAGAAAACATGTAAGGTTCATCATGCAGTGCTATTTTAGTTATGTACTATTAAAGTATTTATTAATATTTTGTATTAGCTTTAATTTTTATATTTTCAGATTTAATTTTTAGTTCACGTTTTAATAATTGTATGTGCTTTAGTCATTTGTATTAGTTTTATAAAAATATTTCAATATAGGTTTATTTTTTAGTTTTAATTTTAGTACATTTAGTTAGTTGCCAAGGCAACATTTGTAATTAATTTTGAGAATAAAGTATTGAAAATTTTTTTTATATTTTATTTTATTACAGCTGGAATTTTTTAATTACCAAAAACAGAAAAGTTTTAGTTTCATTTTATGTTAACAATAACAACACTGTCATTATGGGAAACACTTTATCAGAGACATTTCAGCCATTGTTGGAAAGTCAATACCGAAAGTCAATGTTGCCTTTTGGAGCTCCATTAGTGCAGCTACCTCTATAATGGGACGTCATCAGTGAGCGGAAACATGGTTGTTCTGTAGCAGCAGAGCTCAGACAGGCCGAAAGAGAAGGATTTATTATTGTTGGCTGAGTGGAAAGATTGACGAAAAGTAAGTGTGGATTTGGCTGACTTACTGGAGTGATAAATCACTCTTTTCTTCTTCCTCTCTCTTTTATATATTCACCCTGTGGTCCAAGCTCACTGTTTGGCAGCCTTGAGTCAGCCTGCCTGTGGGAATGTCCTGTCCTCTTCACTGTATGCCACTGATAGAGTCAGCAGTGTACAGATGGATGTTCTGAGTCAGAACACCGATCTGGGATAAGTCATTCTACAACACATCCTCTCTCCCCCTCTCTAAAAACCACAGTCACATAACACACAAAGCACTTTTCAATCACCACTTACAATAGTTGCTTAAATATATTAATATCAAAAGTTCAGGTCCTTCCTGTTTATACGATCTATAGCGTAAGGCTGGATAACATCAATGTGATGCATTTAATATGTTTCAATTTTGTAAGTGAATCACAACTGAAACTACACCAAATGCATGAGAAAGCGACTCAGTGTGTCCACGAGAAAGAGTTAAGCTGTGGGATCAGTTTCAACCTCTCTCGATTGGTTCACTTCACTTTTCTTCAGTACTGAAGTGCACTGACAAATGATGGTTTCAGAGTCACGGCTTTAACCGAACTGTTGAAAATGATATGAATGAACAGAATAAAAAAAGAATGCGAAGTACAGATGCAATAATGCGAATAAAAAAAAAAAACATCAATAAATGATACCCAACTGCAGCCAAAAATCACTAGAAGTTTTACTACTGCAGGCTCTCACCTGTAGGAGTGCAGTTCCTGGCCAGCGCGTCCCCTGTGAAGCCTTCTGCGCAGCGTTCGCAGTGCGGCCCCGTAGTGTTGTTGATGCAGCTCAGGCAGTGGCCCGTGTCCGGGTGACAGATCCGAGGGGATATGCGGGGGTCTCCGTTCCCGCTGCAGTTACAGGTAAGGCAGATGCTGTCGGCGTTGTAGAAGCCATCACTACACTGCTCACAGTTGGGACCCTGGTATTCTGGCTTGCACTGGACACAGAAAGGCTGGCCACTTGAGTCTAAACACATAAAGAGACAAAGGAAGTTTAAGGTTATAGACTATAGCAGACCTAGTACTCAAACAACAGGCAAATCTGGCCTATGAAAAGGGCTGATGATGAAGACCTCATGCACACAAAGAAAAAACTACTGCCTAAAGTCTTCAAAAGCACATTTGCTTCAAAACAAGCTTTTCTGAAGGATGACACATACTGCAGATAAACATCTTTCTTTTGTCTGATAACATAACTGATGTTTGTCATGTCAAAGAGAAGAAGAAAGAAGAAGAGAGAAAAAAATATATAAAATGTTTTAGAAATTTGCCACTTGTCCACAGGGAATGATGCTAAAGCATGAGATAATGTGATGAATGCATACTGTAAATGTCATTTTTCCATTTCTAGTGCTGCTAAGAACACAAACATGTTAAACTTTTCTGTATTCATTGAACAGAAATGTCACATGAAGGGTGGATACTGAAAGTAGATGTATATAGTGTGACCTGCTACTGCAATTAAACTGCTTGCAACCAGATATGACATCATAAAATCAGCATGATGATTATATGACTACTGGGAAAGTACTGAGGAAATACTGAGAAATGTATCTAAAGTACTTGTAATTGCAATGCAACTGACAAGATTATTTTCAAGAGCAACATCACATTGTGGGACATTTCATTTTCTGACACTAAGGAAATTAGTTGTCATCTAGTGCTCATAAGAAGCGATTACTTTCTGTGGAGAAAAAAAGAAGAGATGATCCAGAAGAGACACTTTTTAAAATCATTAATGAGCACAGCAGCCTCAACTAAACATGTTTTTCTCTCTCTTTCTTTTGGCAGAACTAATTGGCATGGCCAGACAGAATCTGTAAACTTTTTTATTTTTTGCATTTTCTTCACTTATTTTTTGGGGGGAGAATTTGAGGTTGCTCTCTTAGAGCGTATTTTTCCAGGATCCTTTGATGAATAGAACGTTTAAAAGAGCAGCATTTTTGTCTGTCATCTTTTGTAAAATTATAAATGATTAATTTAATGCATCATTGCTGAATAAAAGTATTCATCTCTTTAAAATTGTACTGACTGCAAAATGTAACTAGTAGTGTACAACATTTTGAATGATAGGATGGCTTTGCAATCATTGACAGCCCTTTGTTTCACCAGTGCATTTCTAAACAATAACAAATAAGGACATGAATACAAAAGTCAAAGGCAACTCTTCCTCCATAAGAAGCTAAAAAAAAAAAATACTGTGCCCATCCAAATACAGCTGGAAAAATACATGAGTTCAGAACTAGAAGAAGGAATCGATTTTATAGCCTGGCCCAATGAAGTAGAGGTAAAATAAAAGGAAAGTAGAAGAGAAGAACTGAGGAGGAGGAGGAGGAGGAGGAAAGAAGAAAGGTACAGTTAAAGCAAAAACCATGTTGAGCCATACAAAGAGAGAGAGAGAGAGACGCAATAAGACAGACTGTACGCAGTACCTGCTGTGAATCAAATATATCTAGCAGAGAGGCAATTTTTATGTTACATACAGAGAGGGGCAGTGAATCAGGGGGCTCTATGACCCTCCTATCTTCATTTGCTCAGACTCAGCACCTGCATATGGCCGACAGCAGGATATAAAACCCAAATCTCCAGGCAGTGATGTAGACCCAGGGAATACTACACTAGAAGGACCCATTTTCCACATTTCTCAAGCATGAGGGCAATAACCATCATGGTAATATAATGACACAATGAAAGGATGGAGAGTGACTGAGGCAGAAAAGAGTCCATTTAGCTATATATCATCATGACAGTAAAAGAAAAATCACGTAGGGACAAAGAGCTTGAGCTCCTCTGAGCTCTTTGAACTTAAAACGATCATTTCACTACAGAATTAAGAACATTCACACAAATTAAATGAACAAGAGAATGAAAGAACAAAGAGAAACAAAAAAGCTGAGGTGTTGGTGGTCAGAGTGAAATCAATGTAAACACACACAGAGACTTCTTTTGTTTGGTCTTACCTGTATGAGTGTTGAGTTTATTGCGGAAAGTCGTTTTCCACTTCTTTTGTTGACAAAAAATTCAGGAGTGCTTAGCAGTCCATATGTCCCAACATGTTAGAGCATACAACGATTTCCTCATGTAGCTGTGACTCGGACTCGTGACAATAATGTTTGAATTGAGGCTAGTCAATGTTTAACCATTTCATAATTGTATCACCGGCAGAAGCTTCCGTAGTGTGGTGACTTTAACCTGATTGCTTTTTCAGCGTCACAAGCGTACACACAGCGTAAGCAACGTTTGACGCACCGAGCTCAAACAGGTATGGACATGCTCACAATGGACATTGATTCCAAAAGTTTTTACACTTCCTGACCACAGTAAGAAAAAAAATACTCACAAATGAAACACAAACTGAAGATATAGTGAAGAATAAAGAGTGTATAATGTACCCTAATATAATATAGTAACAAACTTAAATGGACAGTAAACTAGTCAAATTAGTCATCTGCTCTCTATATTAAATATACTGTACATATACGAAGATTTCTTGTCTTATATTTTCATGTTTTAATATTTTAACAACTCGCTGCATGTTTCACTCTCTCAAACTCTGTCTATCACAAGGGTGAACATAAAGAACATAGCATTGGCAAATAGCAGACTTTTTACAGACTGCTGAATCAAAGCTGAAGCTGTGGTGGAATTAAGCAGGCAACTTCATCCAAATTATAGCAACTGACACTGCATGGCAGATAACAAGCCAACCAGTGCTAGGTCATTTCCAATGCAAATTCAGCCAGCATATCAAACATGCATTTCACTAATCTCTTATGCTCAACAAGGCTGTATTTATTTGATCAAAAATACAGTAAAAAACAGTAGTATTGTGAAATATTATTGGGTCAGTATCACTGTAGGGTAACTTTTGGTGTCCTGTACATACATAACCCATTTGCCATGATAACATAAAAATGACTATGAAAGGGTGTGTTATATTAGGCTAAGTTTTTATATTCATAACATAAGCATTACATGGCTCTTTAGATACATTTACATTTTTTGTTTTGTGTAAGAAGATGCGTGTTATTTTGCTATGTCCCATGCACTGCACATTAAATTTGAATGAGAGTAGAATATAGTCAAATCATAAAATTGTAAAATTTTGTTCTCCTATTAATATTTTGTTAATTAAGAGATTACTCAATTTGAGTGTATTGATCATTTGGTAATAAAAACTATATTTTTATTGCTGAGGTGTTGGTGGTCAGAGTGAAATCAATGTAAACACACACAGAGACTTCTTTTGTTTGGTCTTACCTGTATGAGTGTTGAGTTTATTGCGGAAAGTCGTTTTCCGCTTCTTTTGTTGACAAAAAATTCAGGAGTGCTTAGCAGTCCATATGTCCCAACATGTTAGAGCATACAACGATTTCCTCATGTAGCTGCGACTCGGACTCGTGACAATAATGTTTCAATTGAGGCTAGTCAATGTTTAACCATTTCATAATTGTATCACCGGCAGAAGCTTCCGTAGTGTGGTGACTTTAACGAGTTAATATTGCTAAAAGCTAAAATGAATGGGGGGGGGTATATCAGTGTGATTGAGAATGTAATTATATTATTTATTATTATTATATGATTTTTTTCCGAAGCTGAGTAAATGTTTCATTGTCATATTTTGATATGCTTTAAGTGTTCTGCTTTATGTGTCCACCCCGTCATGTGCTGGTCCACCCTGTCATCTTGATATTTTAAAATAATATTTAAAATAATAATTCAATCATATCTATATAATCCAGTGTGTTCAATAGCTAGGTGTTGGGGCAATAACATGCAAACAAAAAACTGCATCCAAATATCACCGTTTTCTCCAAATAATAATAAAAAAATACATGTGCGAATTGTATTAGTTTCTTTAATAACATGGTTTACATAAAATCTTTTATGTATTTATAATTCGAAAGCAAACAAATAACCCTGTTTATGAAAGGGACATCATACCTTTCACAAAATATAATTTGCGTGAAAACGTGAAAATGAAAACGTATTTAACAGTAATATATATGTCCATGACAGGGAGGACTTATCTTTTGGTTTATGCTTTGAATAATGGCCCATAATTATCTAAAAAATGTGTGGGAGCTCAGCTAATATGTTTCTATAGTACTTGAGTGTCTACTATTTATGACATGACATAAAGCGAATGGGAAATTAAGACCAAAATTTGTGAGTATTGTGAGGGTAGAAAGGCACTCTATGGTGATACTGACCCTATTACCATTTAAAATAACTTTTTCTATGGTGGGCTGCCTTACACAAAAATACAATACTTTTAATACTATACTGTATGTGGCACCATGGGAATGAAACAAACTAGCATATTTAAACTCAACACTGGCGTAAGAGTTTGCTGTGATGAGATCTAAGCAAAGAGCTTCTGGCTGTGAGTGCTGAGAGATGCATCCAGACTGTAGATGACCATGGACACAATGAGAGAAAGAGAGAAAAAGAGTCCCTGAGCACCAGTCGGACGGTGACTAAAACTGGACTACATAAGTCAAACAAGGGTTGTGTTATGAGCGGTCTGCTGTTTCCACGCACTCACTAATCCTGAATATTGGGTGTTTGATTTCACAACTGCGCTTTAAATTTGATCTTTTAAATGGTGCTATCACACCATCCCAGAGCAAAAATATGTAGTGTTAATTACACTGATCCTATCTTTATGATGAGGGCAATTAAAACATTCTGGCTTTGATGATCCATCACATAAATCCTAAAAGAGCAGTATAAGGCTCGCCAAGACACAGCTTAAAATCTTGTATTTGGGTTATGGCACTGGCACTCAGGGGTTATACAGTAGCAGTTTCTTCTTCGAAAACACAGCTACAGTAGGGCAGGAAGTGTGCAAACGTGTGCAACTGCTCATTATACCTGCAACCCACCTAGAGCTACATCAGTCTCTCAGATGCTGAGACTTGAACCAGCAACCCTTCAATCACAGCAGTAGAGCTAACGCCTCCCATGGTGCAGTGCAGGATGTAAACTAATGATCTAACCCATGTGCTCTGCTCTTGTGCTGAGTGACCTTTACAGCAGCACATGTGTGAATTAATCACTTCCGTCCTCTTGCTGGTGCTTGACATTATGATATATTTCCATTGTTTAGATCCTAGTAAAACAGTTTCCCCAGTAAGCACTATAGAGACATCCAGTAAGCCTGCAGTGTAATCTAGAGGCCGGCTGATGGTACATTCAGTCTTCTGGGAGTTCTGTTAATAAAAGTATGGCCTTGATGAGTAAATGAGGAATTCATTTAACACTCGTGTGCTCCCCTGTACCTCATCAGGCTGCATCATCAGGGATTTACGGGCAGAATAAAATAAGGTCTGTCGTCTAATCAGCCACTGTTCTGGCTGTGCTGGTTATTAGCATTCCATTACCATAATCACTAATCCTCAAAGGCTGAACCTGTAGTTCCCATTTCAGTGTGGGCTGCTTTTTCGGATACAGGCATGATGATGAACACTCTCTCTTTTACACACACACACACACACACACACACACACACACACACACACACACACACACACACACACACACACACACACACACAAACAATTATGATAATAGACAGATATCTATTATTTAAGTACACAAACTCACACACACACACACACACACATACACATACACATACACACACACACACACACACACACACACACACACACTTCTCATTACAGGAAGCCTTATTTTTTGATTGAGGAGTCAAGCCACATTAATTATTCATTAGCTAAGTTTTGTCAGAGGATGTATAATCTCAAAATGTTGTTTATTAGTTGCTACTCCAAATCAGCAGCAGACACACCGGAAAAGAGGGAGAGATAGAAAGTGCTCTGGGCAGGCATGCTGGCTTGCTCTTAAATCACACGTAAGAGCCTAATACAGCTTCTATTATAGAGATGTGCCTTGAGTTATGCTGATGAGCCTCAGTTGGCAGCATTTGCATAAATATAACTGGCAACCAACTGACAATTCAAAAATGTATATACATGTGTATGTCTAGTGTATAAATTAAGAAAGCCTCTATCATGAATAAAAATGTATGTGTTCTCCAGTTGCAAACGCAGTTAGCAAGAACTAAGATGAAAGTGTTTACACAGCTATACTTATTTAGTACAATAAGACAACGATAGTTGTGCAAATATGAATGATTAGATATTACTGTATTTTATTTTTCAAACGACTTTGAAAAATGGCTATTGGGCTGTTGAATGCTTGAATCTGATTGGCTGACGAATGTTCTAAAGCGTGCAATTATTTTCAGGGAAATGCATGGCTAAAGTAGTTCGAGGCAGGTCTTGACCGCATTAAATGTCCATATCACTTCACCTAATGATTTCAGTTATTTCTATGTTTTTGCCACAAAATTATGCTTTATTATGTACGGAAAGCACATTTCGATTACATTTCTTTCTCTCTTTCTCCTGTTCTCTCTTCCTTATAAATACACACACATACAGTACAGACACTCGCACACAGAGGCGGACTTAACCATTAGGCAAAGGTAGGCGACCGCCTTGGGCTCCCAAAAGCCAAGGGCCCCCTAAAATGCTTTTTATATGCGAGATGCGTGTTCAGTGCGGACGCGCAAGTGGTTGCTGTGGTGTTCATTACCACGACAACCGTCTGTGTGTCTGTGTTGAACGTGCTTCTTAGCAAAAGTAGGGCGATGTAGAAAATGGGGACGGAATCCCGGAATCTATTCATAAAAACGGAATTTACGGTGTAACGCGGAATGTGACGGAATGAACGGTGCAGACACGTGTTTTGTTTGCTATTGAAGCACGCGCAACGCTCGCGGTTGTCGTCTGTAGTAGCTAAATAGTATTTTTGCCATTTAATATTCACATACACTAGTCCATATCGCGGTTTGATTGAAGTGTACTGAATTGCATTTGATTTATTCATTCAATATTTGACGAATTCCGTGACATTGCTCGTTACACAGTAAACTTCTGTTGTGTAGCATTTTGAATGTACAAAAATTAAAGGGTTTGTTTAATTTTCATTGGACTAAAAGATAGATTAATGTTTTTGCCTTAATTTGATTACCAGAAAAATTTTAATACACAACACAGAATTTCTAAAAAAATAAGTAAATAAAATTACAATTTCATAGGGCCCTATTATTGTATAAAATGTATAAATTAAGTTGTTTTTATGAATTCAATTAATTAGATATGTTTTTGATTAAACCATTAAAATGGAATACAGAAAAATTCAAATGGAAAGCGCAGAATTTGGGCCATAAGAATGTAATTTTTGTTAAACTTTTAATAGGCCTAAATTGCTGTTAAATTAAACAAGTTTCATGATTTTAATTAATTAGACATGCTTTTTGTTAAAATTTTATATAATCATCCAGAAAAATTAAAAGGAAAAAAAACTGAATCCAGAAAAATTAAAACTGAAAAAAAGATTTTGGAAAAATAAAACGGATTTCATAGTGCCCTACAAATATCATGCATCTGAAGCTATAATTTTAATACTAAGCAACAGTGCATATTATATAGGGCCTACTTTAATTTTTTAAAATGGCGCTCACTCGTTTTTGTGAAAGACCCAAGAAGGACCATGCACAGTCACTTTCCACACAGGCACACTTCATGTTTGGTTGAAATAATCCTTAAGCATGTAAATTTATAATTTCCTTCAGTTTAATTTAAATGTGCAATTAAAATAAATCAAAAATAAATGTATATTTTAAAGTTTAGAATTAGACAGCCTTGCGTTGTGTAGACAATTGCATAGTGAAAATTACCCCAACACACCACCTAGTGTCCAATCTACTCTAATACTATTATAACCTGTTTAAATGTGAACAAGGAATTTACAACATAAAAGAAATTCTTTATTTATAACATGTAAATGAAAAATCTAAAAGATTAGACACAACTATGGGACACGGTCGTGCAGCAGCGAGCAACAGTGAAAGGAACCTCAAGGTTGTAAATGTGTGAAATTGTATAGGGCCCCATTCCTGTATTTTGCCTGGGGCCTCCAAATCACTAAATCCGCCCCAGCTCGCACACACAGAAACATACACGCGCACAGAAACACGTTGTCAGCCCTGCTCTGATGATTTTATTAGTAAAATAATTTAGCAACTTAAAAGCAACATGACATTTCTCTAGTGAGATAATAACGGCGCTGTTCTTAAAGAAGAAACTTACAGTTTCGCTGTTAGTTGAGATGCTGCTCCCGAACACTGTTGAGAGACGCACAGACTCCGGTAATTCATATAGGCTCTCGTTCTCTCTAACAACTTCATTAATAACTGCATTAGTCTGCTCAAGTCTCTGTTACTAGGACTAAAATTATGTTTTAGAATTAGCAAAGGGGTTATTGGATGAGATGCATAAGAAATGAATCCTACTCAAAATAGCATTTTAAGGACAAAAACCTGACGAATGTCTTGAAATACAACATCTGAACAATATTTGAGGTGTGGTAACCGTAGTATCAGTGGAATAATTGACTTTGGTCTGTTAAATTATTAGAAAATAACGTACTCCACTTCGCATCATGGCCACATCACCACCTCGGGTGTGCATTATTTTTTAATAATACAACGGCCTGTCGTCAATTATTCTTTACCTATCATCTTGGATAACAGCTGTGCCTGAAAAGCTGTTTACCCTCCAGATTAGATTTATGGCCATAATTTTCTAGAGCCAGATGCAAACAAAGACTGTAAAGGCCTGCAAAACACACACCACAAATAAGACCAGATGCCTCAAATCCCAGAGCAGGTAATTGTTAGTATGGCACTATGGTATAGATTAGGGATGCACCGATATGAAAATTTTGGCCGATACCGATAACCGATTATTCTTTATTTTTGAAAGCCGATAACCGATATGTTGGCCGATAAATCTATATCCAAATTGTTATATACTTTTTGAGAGCCTGATTACAAAAAAGGTCTCATCATTAAAAGCCACATCCCAAACACTTCAACATAAGCAGCCTAGTTTGAACGGTGTACGTTTAAAAAATATTTTTACTCTCCCATTACCAAATTTAGTCATAAAAAAGCCTTACAAATAAATAAAATTATGCATAAATAATGCAAACAAGTCACTGGACATCATTAATGGCAGAAAGTGTTCATCAAGGCTCTGAATACAGGTGATTGGTTTGGGGAAATAGTCACTTCTGATTTAGAAACAGTGGCTACTACATAAACTGTATTTACTGTAGATATGTACTGTAGCCATAAAATAAACATTTGTAATTTCATAAAATGTGTATTTTTGTTTTCAAATGTAATAAATCTAATAAAAATACACAGTTCAAAAGTTTGGGGCAGTAATATACAGTGGGTACGGAAAGTATTCAGACCCCCTTAAATTTTTCACTCAAAGGAATTAATACTTTTATTTAGCAAGGATGTATTTGAATTTAACTGATAAAAAGTGACAGCTTTTTGCTTACATTGTTTACAAAACTTGAAATATTACAAAATATTAAAAATCACAACTTACAAATTATTATTAAGAATTTCTATTTCACATGCTGTTTTATAAAGTGTTTTATAAGAAATGTTTCTTGAGCATTAAATCAGCATATCAGCTGCTGAAAATGTAGCTTTGCCATAACAGAAATAAATTACATTTTAGAATATACTAAAATAGAAAACAGTTATTTTACATTGTAATAATATTTCACAACAATGTTATACTGTTTAGTGTATTTTTGATCAAATAAATTCAGCCTTGGTTAGGAAAGAAAAAAATCTTACCAACCCTACATTTTTGAGTGGTAGTGAATAAAAAAAATCTTAGTTTGAATTTTTTTTATTAAGGAGAAAATAATCTTTACTAAAAAAAAAAAAAAAAAAAGATTATGATTGTAATTCTTATAGTGCATGTTATAATGTTTCTCCTGTTACACAAAAACAGCAGCTACACTGTGTGGCTACATTTGTGATGTACACTACTGTAATATCTGGGAACACTGAACACACACCTGCCCTTTTGCTGGTCTATGTGGTATTTATCCACTGTCAGGTTCTACCTTACATCAGCTTGCAAGGCAGCAAGAACATTGCTGCAGTCAGCAAACCCAGAAACCCCTCCCACAGATCAACAAAGCAATGTCACACAATTCCTCACAAACATATGGCAAATAAAATCAGCCTAGAGCAGGGGTGGGCAAACTCTTTCCTTCAGAGTTTAGCTCCAACCCTAATCAAACACACCTGAACCAGCTAATCATTGTCTTCAAGACTACTAGAAGGCTACAGGCAGGTGAGTTTTATCAGGGTTGGATCAAATCTCTGCAGGAAAGTGGCCTGGAAGGGCCAAGTTTGCCCATCACTGGCCTAGAGAGACAGAGCACTGCAGGACTGATCAAAACACTTTCTGAATAAGACACAAGAAACTCCCCCATTCGTTCTCGCCTTTACAGTACATTTCATAAACATATCCTGTGAGGGTTTAGTTCAGAGTGGAGGCCCAGAGAGGAGAGAAAAAAGTTTCCAGTTTCACTTTCACTTCAAATAAACCTCTCTTCTCTTAAAAGTCTCCGTCCACCCACCCAGAAATTCAGACAGCAAGCGGTTGGCCAGAATGATGCAAGACACATAATCCAAAACAGATGAGGGGGGGGGGGTAACTCCACGTATCCCAGATGTGGAAATCTCCTCTGAATTTCCTACAGCAGTGGCCAATAAGAGCTTGATAAAGTTAGCAGGCTATGCTAACGTGGGCTACACTAGCCTGACGTGCATGTGGGAAGGACTCACCGAGCTTACAGCTGCCTGTGGAGGTGACGCTGGAGCAGGGGCAGGGGATGCAGGGCTCTGTCACAGGAGAACCAGGCCTTCGGTAGAAATTATACCTGCACTTTTCACAGCTGCGTCCTTCGGTGTTGCCTTGGCAGTTCACGCAGATGCCTGAAAGAACAGGGGGAGGGAGAGAGGGTTGAGTAAACAGACACACAGCTGTGACTGACAGGACTTTGGTCCAGTAAGGTTGAGGAGAGGGAAACGGAGTTTAAACAAGGTAGACATAACAAACCTGAAGTTAGAAATAAAAGAGATGGTGAGATCAAGCAAACCTATACTTCTAGTGAGCGTGCAAGGCTGCAAAACATCAAAACTAGGAAGGAACTTCCTCAGACCCTGGCAGAGCATGTGCAAACCTAATGACAAAATACTAAAAGAGTATTAAACTTGAATGAGTTTACCTCAAATAAAACTTGAATGAGTTCTTTTTGTGTGTGCCAATAACATTCAAGTGAACTCTTTACGAGTTGAGTGGTTTGAACTGCTTTTATTTAATTGATTTGAAATGGTGTTTGAAAGCCAAGTGAAAAGAGAACATTTCAACAAGCGATTGCATAATCAAAGAGGAAGTACGAGAAACCACACACACGCATTGAATGGCATTCCTCTGATTATTATGCAACAAACTGTTGTAAGTGATAAATGAGAGTCATGATTTCCTTCTTGGAACCTGAGAGAAAAAGCAAATACACTATACAGTAATAAATGAGCGGGATGAAACGGCAGAGGGAAAGACTGAGTGAGGATTGAGGTGTTGTTCAGGAGCTGGAACAGGATCTGACAGCATTTTCACATGTGACAGTGATCCTCTGATTCACATGCTGATGAACACCTGTGCTACTGATGTCCAAAAGAGATTTCTCTGTTGTACAGCAGCCTTCTTGTTCTTGCTGTTCTTTTATCCTTTTTTAAAAAAAACAAAGCAACACTTCTGGCCCAACTCCTGTATGAATGTCACTATATTAGATATCAAACTATCCAACAAATAAATACAGCAGAAAGAAGAAGGTCAAAGATTTGGAATAAAATAAGTAAATAATAACAACATTTTCAATTTTGGGCAAACTATCCCTTTGAAATTACAAAGATAAGTGACGACTGCATCATTTCTTAGCCAATGCTTCTTGGTCTGATATTTTGTTATTTATTGCAAAGACATTCGTTACATGACATTTAGCTACATTTAAAGTAGGGTTGCACGTTACTATTTATTTTGCACAAAATATAAACCACAATAATTAATCAAGATTATTTTCATTTGAGAAATTACTTTTTAATGATGCCACTCTTATGTAAGCACAAATCAAGACACTGTCAACCTTTACACAGGGTTTATTTTACTTCAAAGCAAAAACTGGAACAAAAGCAAAAAATAGCACAAACAGCCTTCTGAGGGAACAAAGACTGGCTGTATGACACAGAATATCGCAATGGAGATCACTAAACTCCCAACATATGTGTTTTCAGATCATGAACATTTTTTGCTGCACAGAGAGAGAATGTGTGCATGGTTGCCAGGTGGGGAACATTAAATACACACTTGGTGGAAAATGTATCGATTTATGAGAAAAGCTTTGAGGAATTTAGATTACTTAATAAAGAGAAGCAGAAATCGTCATAGTGATTCAAATATGATTACTTGTGCAACTCTACTTTATACATTTAGCAGATGCTTTTATCCAAAGCGACTTACAATAGAGGAGCATAAGCAATTCATCACATTCATTCATTTTTAATTGCGGCATCAATGTCCAAATACGTTTTGGGACCACTGCAGTGCTCAGTAAGCAATTACCTCAGATAGAGAAAGATTAATGACACAAATTAACCAAGCAACAGTCACAATGAATGAAAAACTGCATTGCACAGGTGTAAGCAGCATCACTAGTAACCAGCTGACTATGAGTTTCTGTACAGCTGTCATCAACATGAACAATTACGCTCGTTTAATCATCTCTGTACGATAAAGAATGCAGCCTTTGTGTTTTTGCACAAGATGGCAAGATCTGAATTAACTTCATAACATTTGAACTGACACAACAATATCACAGACTGTCAGGCAACGAGGCATCTTCTTTTTCTTCAGGATCATTTGTCTCATCTGCCACTGGCTGTGCAGTCAAAAAATAAATGACTTTTCACAAATATGCTGCATAACAACTGTAGATTTTAATATTTTCTGAAGAAATGAGTGAGTGATGCTTGGCTGTTCAAAACTCACCAACACATTGCCAGAGTGTTCAACTGCTAATGTTCTGAATGGTTTCTGGTGGCAATGGTTGCTAATTTGCTAATATATTTTTGTTCCAAGACAAGTCTATGGTATGTTTTCTTTTTCCAATTGCTCTTCTGATTTAACAGTAATAGTAAACCTCACCAAGATTTGAAGTATTATTCCTGTCTGCAGTACAAACATTCTGTGCGTCACTTCCTTACAAAGCAGTATAAACATGTTGTGCATGAATTCTCTAAACATTTGAACATATTAAATCATTCCACTTATTTAATGAAATATGATCAGTATTGCACATATGTAACAAGACATTCTATGGCATACATATATTATTGTAATCGTTTTTTTTCCCAGCAGAAGATGGCCTCGTCCCGCAAAACCAGGTATGATTTCAACCAAGGTTGTTCTTCCTCTTCATCAAAACATCTTTTGGATTTCGGTGTAGAACTTTACCTTGAAACTAAATGCATTTTGAACAGCACTGTACAGACATGACTAACTTGATTTCAGAAAGCACCACTAATTAACAGTATAAATAACAGAACTGAGTGCTAAAACAGTTGTATTTATTGTAATTATTCAAAGTTACTTGAATTAATCTCAAAATATATACAAATATCGGATAAAATCACAATATCATGGATCAGTTGATGACTTCAAGCATCTGTCCATCTACTGACATAAGGCAAGAGCCTGAAAATCTTCAGGGATGAAAGCAGAAACATATTCCTTAAGAACAAGACAAAGCAAACACTATAGAGATCCAACTCATGGCAGTAAGCACACAGATCAAAGAGGCTGTGTATGCGTGTTTAAAAAAAAAGATGGGCTGCTGTCAGACCCACTCAACTGTGTGTGTGTGTAATTGTGTGTTTTTCCACTGGGTCTCCAGGGCCAGACAGTAAAGCAGGAGGAGGATCATTAGTGTTCAAACGCTGTTCCCTGTATTGAAGACGGATGAGTGTCCACAGATGAAGCCTTATGCAAACAATCCCCCTGGTCCAGCTCTAACTCTTCTTTCATTTCATAACAGGAGACTGACACAGGGGTCAAAGGGAAGCAAGAGCAGTAAGTCAGGAAAACAATCAATGATAACGTATTTACATTAACACAAGTCTAAATCTATAGCTGAATCTGATTAACTATCATGAACAAAATATACGCAATGTTTCCTACAGTGTTTCGCAGCCTTGATAAACCAACAATCCTATTTAAATACAATTTATTATAATAAAACCTATTTGTGAATGTGTATCTGTAACTAAAAACCACACACATTTAGTCAGTGAGTCAGATGATAATTAATAATTGCTCTCACGAATTGAGCATACAATTTGACTCATTCAAAGTCATTTATTTTTGTCCTTTTGACTGGCTGATCATTTAACTGGCTCATAGCTGGTTTGTGAATCATACACTACACTGGTTGCAGTGTAGCAAGCAAAGACAATACAACAGAAAGAGTGTTATCTGTTTATTGTCTTTGTATTATTTTGTGCTATCTGGTCTGTTTTATCTCATCACACTCAATTAAGCTTGAAAACTGACAACTCAGCTGAAATACAATTTATTTGGCAGTTACAGCACTGTTACTGAATAGAGGAGCAGAATACACTGGTGAAATAAAGCTGCTAATGTACAATGCGAGTCCACAAATCACCATTATGACGGTGGCCAGGAATTCACTGAACTGGGAGGAGGAATAATGAGCCGCATTAATGAGTGTGAGTGTCTGTGTATGCATGAGTGTAATTATGAAGACAGGTGTGAGAAAATCAAACATTTAAAAGTTTGTTTGTTTATTTCTTTCTTAACGCCAATCCAGCATCTATGGCTATATTCATGGTGAGAACCAGTTAATCCATACACAAGTAGTAAAAGTAAAAGTCGCTATTATTATTCAGTAGGTGGTTGTCTACTGCCACCACCGGTAGTGCATGTGACGTCACACACTCTATAAACAAGCATAATACGAAGTTTTGTATACAAGTGTAATAACAGTAGCGGAACAGTGAACCGTGTCTACACCAGACGCGAGACCGTCGCGTCGCAACAGGTTGAGTCTGTCTAGTGTCTACACAGGACATTTGAACTCTGTGTCAGTACCTCAAAAATAGAACGAGGCAGTTTACTGTCGGGATTTGTCATGTCGTGCCGCATCCAGTGTAGCATCACTGATTATAATTAGTTTTATAGTATTTTGTCGCGCCGCGCAGCTCGAGACAAAATACTCCTGTTTTAAGAATATTTTACTTACCCCACTGGCAGATAATTTAACTTGTTTTAAGCAAAATGCACTTAATTTAGTTTTTTCCCCCTGGAAACAAGACTAAATATTTTGTCATTTTGCTTATCTAGTAAAAGTATGTTAAGTTAAGAATTTTTAGATATTTTGACTAGAAACGAGACAAAAATACTAAGTAAGATATGCCATTTTTTGCAGTGTGTATTTAACTTTCTTATTTAGGCTACTTTCTTGTTTAACTGTATTATTTCTTTGATATTTATTTTTGTGTTTTGCAGGCTGCATATTCACTGACTGATGTGCTAAAATAAACACGAGCTGACGAGTTAAACCAGGTGTGTTAAAGTGAGAGTGCTGGGCTGCTCCAGGACAGTTTTGAAAACCATTTCAGAGACATGTTCTTAACTGTGACTCACATAAAATATATTATATGCATGCACAGTTTTAAGGCAGCTTTAATCACCTTTTTGGTAACTTCATGACTTAACTGACCACGGCATTGCATGCACGTAGTTTATTTCGCACTTTGATATGAAAGGATATAGGCTACAGCGCGCAGCCCTTTGTGCGTGCAATTGAAGAGCACGTGCTTCGAGCACAGTACCGTTTCCGTGCTTGCTTGACTCGCGCCTGAAACTTCTCCCGTTCTCAGTTGTTCTGCGACTGAATAAATGCACTTCTTGCCAAGCGAAAAAGTGACAGAAGCAGCAGTTGTGAGTGGGGTGGCCAACCCTAGCCCCGCCTTTGCGTTAATTGTTAAACTGAAAAAATAATCGCCTGCGTTAACGCGCTAATTGTCAACACCGTACCACCGGCGGTATTTGGTCCATTACCACCGCGGTGGTACAAATCTGCCACCGTCACAGCCCTAGTAAGTGGTCGTGCCCTGGGTCTGCAAATCTAAAAGGTTTTGGATTTAAAAAAAAAGAGAACACGTGCCTGGACTGAACACCTTTAATGGGTCAGATTAAAGAAATCTGAACCATGAAGAAAAGGCAAGGCACATGTGAAATTACCCAGGTATAGTTAGTTGTCTGACATGAAATGGGAAAGACTGGGTCAAAACAGTGTTACTGTTATCTAAAACTATTAAAATTGTTTTCGGTAACTGAAATAAAGCTGAAATAAAATTTAGTACATTTATTAAAACCATAGTATTACACTACAAACTTACATTTAAAAAAACTTAAACGAAAATGAGAAATTCTGCCTTTGCAATTAACTGAAATAAATGTAAGTTTAAGTACTAAAATTAATAAAACCAAAACTGAAATAAACATAAATTAAAGTTATATAATAAAAAAAAACAAAAAACAAAACAAAACAAAAAAAACCCTAAATGACAAAATTTAAACTCAAATTAAAATAACTGATAATATAAAAAATTAGCTAATTCAAAACATCAATAAATATTATAATGATATATACATTCTACAAAAATAACAAGTAAAAAAAAACAAATAAATAAGTCAAAGTATTACATATAAAACATACAATTCAATACAAAAGCTCTTGCACAGACCAAATAGAAAATGTTATCTATAGACCGAGTTTAAATAAATCAATAGCGATGGGCAAAATACTCTGAAATGCTTCACAGCCCTGAAGCAGCCAGAGGGCAGAAAGGGCACAATCACTCTTGAAGTCTAACTGGGATTGTCTGAAGATCTCAGAGGTGTAATGCTGGATTATTGCAGTGGAGCAAAAGAATGTCAACCACAATACAATGAATTGCATGATTGATTATGTCGAAAAGCAATGTTAAGGTCCAGAAAAGATTTTAGAATTCACAGACAACAAAAAATCTTTAAAGACTTTTAGAAGAGCAGACTCTATACTGCGACATGTACTGAAAATTAAACAAGTTTTTTTTGTAATATTGTTTGAAAGCCAAGAGGTAAATGTGCTTTGGAAAGTGGGTTGAAAAAGGTTTCAATTGAATGGGTCAACAATGTCGTTTCAAGCTGTATTGAATCATTTCACTGATTAGGCAGCTATTTATTGAACTAAACACAGCGTTGTTTAAAAACTTTGTGAGAGAAGTACAGGCCAAACCTGCTAGATTTAGTCAGCATAGAAAGTCCTCATGTTTGAGAGGTCTATAGATAAATGCACAAAGCGAGCTCGACTGTTCAACTCGAAGCAGCTCCAACTTAAATCTACAAAACTTTTCAACATATAATAAACAGCATTTGTAACAATTTTAAAAGTCTTGTAGTTAATCCCCCAACTTTACCAGAAGACCTGAGGGAGCTAAAAATATCACACTGTTTATCATTCTGTTGACAAATGCCATATTAAATAAAACTAGCAGTGAAGGTTTTGATGATTTTTGTATCATAGTGAACAGGAATGTAATTTTTGAAGATGAAATCTCTGCTGTGGAAATGTAAAATGAATGCACCAATATATTGACAATGGCTGATCTGGGAAACCAGGCAGGAAACCGGATTATTTCAGGTCTAAAAGGTGTAACAAGATGAAATGTTTAAGCTAAGAATGGTGAGCAGGAAAGACCAAAGAGACACAAGATACACATTCAGAGGTCTTGGTTCTCCTCAACAGCTCAAATTGTGCTGAACTAATGTAACAATATCCCTTTGTCTCACTGCAAGGACATACGACTGGCGAGATTCACCAGCTCGGAGGCACTGGTTGGGATAGTTTGACTCCTGCTGTGGTATCTGACGTAATGGCAGAAAGGTAATGGAGGCTCTCTGTGCTTGTCTGTGTATGTACATTATTGGCTTTTAGAAAGCAGAGGGCATGCTGACAGGCTTCTGTTCTAAACTCTCATTACAAAAATTATGCTCCTACTTAACCAGAATTGTGGGGAAAAAGCTTATTCTAAAGGTAACACTGGATACTGAAAATTATATCAGGCTGGTAAAGTGAACACTGAACAGCAAACATATCTGACAGAAAATCAACTGATGGAAAGAGTGAAAAAATACATCAGCAAAATGACACTTGATGGATTCATATACAGCAACGTTCAAACCTCTTAACAGCGATTACTGGAAAATTTGCATTACATATGAAAACTGCCTGGGAATTTGAAAAAAACTAAGTATCTGAAGACTGGGCTTTTCAAATTGGAGTCTAGGGACCCACTAGACTCAGGGGGGGTTTAACCCAGGCTCAAATACATAGGCCTACCTCTACCTACCTTTTCAAAACTTACAAAAAAAAGTACATACACGTACCTATACCTATTTTATTCCTTTTCACACAATTTAGATTTTAGGGCATATTATCAATTAATAAAAACTCATTTTCTTGCAGTTCCTTGCACAATACTATTTTTCCTCAAAACGCATTTACCAGACTGCATGAATAATCACATAATCAGCTCCATATGTATTCCATATGTATTCCACTCAGTGGACAGTGGAATTTCACTTTGAAAGTGTTGTAAAAACGTGCAAGAAGCCATGTAATATTTTGCAGAAATTATTCCACATGCAAATATTTATAAAGATCCCGGGTTAGAAAATAAATCCCAGCCTTTACATTTTAGAAAACAAGTTTGAAATCCCCTGTGTGTTTGAAAACCGAAGAGCTTGTGTGGTGAGAGAGATACAGTATGGGTTAAAGCTCTGCAGTGCTGTCAGTGCATACAGCAGCAGGAAGTGCTTATGTGCAGTTGTTGAGTTAGAGTGATGACATGGCTCCTGCGCATCAGCATCAACACCAGTCTTTGGTTACTGCAGTGGACTGACACAACAAAAGCCTTTTTAAAGGGGTCCTATTATGCTCTTCACCAAAGTCTTGATTTTGTTTTGGGGGTGTACTAGAACAGGCTCTCATACTAGCTTGTTCGGAAAAACATTATTTTTCACATATTTTACATTATTACAACACCTCTCTCCCCAGTATGGCATGAACGGCTCGAATAGTTCCTGTATGAAATGAAGGCCCGCCTTCTGAAATACGAAATGTGCTGTGATTGGTTAGCTGGGCCAGTGTGTGTTGTG